>NW_022147434.1:2858438-3115128 GCF_002938485.1 Sitophilus oryzae
TTGGTATTACTTCGTTCAGTTACGGTATTGCTGTTTTACCTAAAGTTCCAATACTCTGAATCTTTATTTACCCAATCCTTATTTCTTGTTTTTTGATGTGACACGTGTACACCTCGACCTGCAAATCAACCATACGTGAAACCTCTATCTGCAAAATAATATGCTGGTGCCACTTTTCTTCCCAATGTTATAAAATTATGCGGTGATCCACCGTTTCCATGCATAATCAGTATGACACTTTTGTTTTTCGACTCGTTTGAAGACTTAGATATACCACGTGGAATGCGCAATAAGTCTATCATATAATCATCTTCTGTGGTTATAGTGTGGACTTCGAGAGGATAACCATGTCTCTTTACTCTTTGTTCCTAAAGAAACATTATTTATTTAAAAAAAAAAAAAAAATCTGTTTTGAAAAATTTCACCACTATATTGTGATATTTTTTGAATTGGTTTACAAGTTCGTAAATCTTTTAAAATATATCTTCTGTTATTTTTTAGGTATATTAGTAGCGAGCCAGACTTGTCTTGGTACTGAAGCTAAGGATTTCTTCTTTTTTAAGAGCACAGTCTCTTAAAAAGAAATCATTAGGAGCAAGAAAAGGAATTGCTAGAGCTCTGTGACGAACTTGAGTCCGATGTTTGGGGTAAGGCTTACCAAGTGGTAATGAGAAAGTTCATCGGCAGACGCAACGCTTCCGTTACAGATAACATAATAGAAAAACAGATCACAACATTGTTCTCTAAAGCTCAGTCAAATAGTTGGGATATACCAGAAAAAAAAGAACGATGTAATGTGGTTTTTTTTGCAGCAAGTAAACTGAAAAAACAAAAAAGCTCCTAGCCCGGACTACATACCGGTGGAAGTTATCAAAATTGCTGCTATGCAAGACCCCCAGAAAATCACTGAGATCCTGAACAAATATCTTACCAACAGACAGTTTCCAAACTAGTGGAAAATTGCCAAACTTGTTCTAGCAGAGAAACCAAATAAAGATGGAAGTCAAGACAAAACTATCGTCAATGTTTAATTAATTCCAGTGCCAAACTGTTAGAATGTCTTCTGAGAGGGACAGACTGGAGAAAGAACTAGAGGATGGAAACAGACTACACCCAAACCAATATGGGTTTCGCAGAGGTAAATCTACGATAGACGGGTTAAACATCGTTACGAGTAACGTAGACCGTATCAAAACGAAATCATATAAGAATAGGGGATTACATGGCACTGCTTACATTAGACATTAAAAACGCATTCAATTCTGCCCCATGGACAGGAATTGTTGCACAATTAGAGATCATGGAGATCAGTAAATACCTCATCGTTATGATTAAGAAGTCTTTTCCCTGTCAGTATAATAATTACAGAAAACTACAAAAAAACAAAAGATGACGTGCGGGGTACTGCAGGGGTCCATTCTAGGACCGACCTCGTGGAAGGTCTTCTATGACCAAATCCTGAGGGTCGATATTGGACAAGGTAATCTACTGATTGCTTATGCGGATCATCTGGCTGTCCTGATCACCGCTCCAACCATCACTATCTCCGAAGAAAAGATACAAACAGCTGCTCTAACTATAACCAAACCAATAAGTTGGGTAGAATGGACATACATCTTGCACCAGTAAAATCAGAACTAGTCGTTCTGGTAGGACATCGCAAGACGACGAACTTAAATATCCAATTGGGAAATTACCACATGAGACCTCAAAAGGCAATAAAATATATGGGTGTTTGCTTTGCTCGCATGTCCCTAAAATAAGGACACGACGGTTGATGCCATCAAACAGCTGACCAGAATCACTCCCAATATTAGAGGCTCCAGTGACGGAAAGAGGAGAATGTTTGCCTCGGTTGTGCATTCGATGATCCAGTACGCCTCGCCCATTTGGAGCAGGGGAACAGATTACAAATATTATGAAAAAGTCCTCGAGAGAATTAACAGAATTCTAGCCCTAATCGTAGTGTCGGCGTATCGTACAGTTTCCACAGAAGCAGTTCTCGCTCTAGCAAAAATTCCCTACAAATCGAGGAAAGAAATCTGATATGCAGGCACGGGGGGGCTTGGGGTATCGATCAGAGGACAGGAAGATAATACTGGACAAATGGTAAAACAGATGGGAGGCATATCAGGGACGAATTAAAATATTTATCCCGGACGTGAGGGTCTGGATAAACAACACGTGGACGAAATCGGACTACTACATCACCCAGGCGGTGGCAGGGCACGGTGCTTTTGGAGAGTATCTCTTTAGAATAACTAAGGCGGAATCCACAAAATGCTGGTATTGTAAAGCATCAGACACGGCCAATCACACATTATTCGAGTGTAGTAGGCATTCAGAGACTAGATCATCGGCGGAACAAATATGCAAGGTTAAAATCACAAGGGAAAATGTCGGCGAGCTTATGATGGAAACAAGAGAGGACTGTGAAGAAATAACCAGGATTATGAGAGCCATCATGCTTAAAAACAGGAGGACGAAAAGATTAAAATTTGGCAGACACAGACATAAGTGGCGAAACAATCTTCAGTCTTGATGTAATGCTGCAAGGCGGTTCCGAGATTGGAGAGATAACTCTACAGATGGGTTTTTAGTAGGTATGACTCGGATGAGAGGTGACCCCAACACTCTGGCTGTAAATAACTTTCTCATCGTTAAAAATGGTTACTGACGCTAAAACAATTCCGGACTTGGTTTCTACTTATTTTACTTTACTTACAAGAGCGTTTCGGTCAGATGTATCCCCACTTCATTCCATTATCAAGTATGAACATCTAATTCCTAAAATTACTCGGCAACAAACATTTAGGTGAAGTGGGAGGTTGTCCAGTAAGAATACCTGCATGGTAACTGGAGTAGCAGACAGGGACACAGGCATAGCATATTCCTCTAGGAGATGCAAGACCTTGTAGTTTGTCGGGAAGCTTCTGGTTAAGTGCTAGGGGAAATCCCCTCTGGCACTTTGGCTGGGTCTAAGTAACATTTCTTCTGTCTTGTCCCTGGTACGTTTTATAGAGTGGTTGACATATTATAGAAATCTCCATTTTTGGATGGCTCCAGATTATTATTGCTAGATATCAATACGGTTTCTTTAAATTTACGCACGGGGGTTTCTTGTAATCCTATATAGTGGTGCTTGGACCACACATGGTCTACAATACCTGACTTTGGTTTCACATTTTGCCTATGTTTTTTGTTCGTTAAGTCGTACATTTAGATATTTTGTCTCTCCAATATACAGCTCAACGCATCCACAAGGTACATGGTAGATACACTCTTTCTCTTGCTCTGATATTCCCTGGTTTGCTTTTGTTAAAACATTTCTTAGAGTAGTCCCAGATTTAAAAACAATTTTAATTTTATGCTATTTGGATATTATAGTCTGATCTTTTCTGATATTCCTTTCAAAAGTAATCACAGCTGAACCGTTGTGTAGAAGTAATAATAGAAAATAAAGACAATAGGAAGTCAAGAAATTCTTTTTAGTTTCAATACTCAATCATTCTCTACCTCATTTGCCTTGAGCCTGGGTCCTTGCAGAAAAATCAATTATAAAGGTATTTAAAAATAAATATATAACAATACACAAACACAAAAGCCAAAAATACTTACAAAATTTAAATTAGCTTCCGGATGCATAGCGTTAATAAAACTTAAATTGTAACACCATATTTAACAAATTAAATTCAAAATAATTTCATTTTCTTTAGGCAGCTTAGACTTAATATCACAAAACAGGTCTTATGTTAACTAGTGATGATACCGCTGCATATCTAAAACATGTTGATTCTTTTATTTAAAACAATAATAGATGCATCCAAGGATAAGCAAATTACTGCAGTGTGACATATGTATAAATTTAATTAATTTAGAAAAAATACTTTGGACTGTTTTTACAGAAACTAATTATTTATTTTGACGTCAAATAAATTGTTCTGCTAATCATGTGACGTATTAACAAAGCAAGTTTTAAAAAACTCGGACATTAAATCGTTAAGGACTACAATGTTCTTTAAGGATTATATAAACAAAACACAACATTGTTATTTTTTATTTGTCAGAACCAATTTAATTTTTCACATTAATTTGTTTATAAAATTGAATATTAACATACTTAAACATAACATTTAAAATATTTCTTTTAACTTTTATGTGAATATATTGACTCTAGAAACTCCGTAGTTTATTTATATTTATTATACAGGGTGAATATATATATATATATATATATATATATATATATATATATATATATATATATATATATATATACCTATATATATATATATATATATATATATATATATATAAACAGAAAGTAGTCTCGACTGACTAGTGAGAAAAAAAATCCTGGGATTTAATGGGGTTGCAGTCGGAAGGGTTTGACAAAGTATTAATACACTTTGTTAATTGTCAAGCTTTTGGAATTTATTTTTCCTTCCTCAAGGACACTAAAATGGAAATACAAGTTAGACAATTGCTGTTATAAAAATTAAGAGTAAGACTTACTTAACGTGGTACAAAAAAATACCTTCATAAAAACTACATTAAACATGGTTTGTGTTGATTACTCCACCGTGAAAGCATCGCTGACCAGTCAACCACAAGGACTCTTATAAGGCGGTTAAGCAGCCAAATATAAGTTAGAACATTAGAATAATTAGGAGATGTTAGAAATTTTTAAATTAAAATTTTTGCGTCTCAATCCCGAAGCGTGGAGGCGCAAAACAATTGACAGGCGACAACCGCGACATCCAAACGTCGAAGTCAATTGTCAGAAGTCAGGTTAGTAAAAGTGATCTATGGATGTCGAACAAGGCTGTGGCATGCCCATAATTGTATTCATGTAAAAAACAATGGTGTGGGTGGTCATGTAGAAAAGTGGAGTGATCAAGGCGCAACACTAAAAACACTAATAAACATTAATAGAAACACCCTTACTCGTACAACGAGAGCAAAAAACAAAACAATTAGGTGGTTAAAATACAATTACATTTACAATTAAGAAAATGTCACCAAATATCTGCAACCAGAAATACACCGAGCGCAATCAGAAAAAGAATTTTCTTATAAGCAATTGAATAAACACTAGGATGTACTAAAAATTCCGAAAAGGACAAGAGGTTACCAATGCAAACTACTTAGAAAAGAGGTAAAATGTGAAAGAGGTAATGAAGGAAAGAAATACTTAATAGACTAGTAATGTTCATAGTAATCAATGTAGAAAAGGCCATGCACAAAATTCATTAAATTGTAAATTTTACCTTCACAATTTTTATTAAATTCACAGGAATTTCATGAAAACAAACCTTTTCATAGTATTGGCAATACTTCCAAAATTACAAAATTACATGAGGTGTAAAAAACTACAGAAACACACTCCGCAAAGAGGGGGGAACAAACAAAAACAGCAAATTAAGACAGTTTAGTGACAAGGCAAAGACAATGTGCGGCTTGGACAATCCAAGAAAAGGCAATGCACCAAGCTGACAGTGCACTCCACGCAAATTGCTTATTATCATTAAAAACATTGCAATCGAGGGTAAAACCACCGTTGGTTCTGAAGGAACCAAGGGAGAGGGGAGTAAAAAGAGACAAAAAATTTAATACTTGGTCCAAAACAAAATTTAATACTTGGTCCAAAATTTAATATTTCTCCTAATGCAAATACAATTAAAATTCCTGAATTGCTCAGTGATCTGGAGTTAGCAGTTTCTGGTTTTGATAAAAATAAGAAAGATATTGTACGTGGCAGGTTTACAAATGTAATAGTCAACTTTCTCCATGGTGACAGCAGAAAAACACACATTTTAAGTAAACAAATAAAAAGAAACAAAACAATTTTTTAGTTGAACACCTAATGAACTTATCGTGACCCTTAGTAATAAGGGTAACGTCACTGTTGTCATGGACAGGGCTGATTACCTAAACCTTAGCTATGGTTTACTCAATGATACTAAGTATTACAAGCCACTCCCACGCGATCCCACCAGCACTCTGGAAGTGAAAGCAAACAAATTAATTTCGAATTTCAGTAACTTGGAAATTATTGATAAAAGAATTAGCCGAAGTCTAAAAACCTATAATTCTACGGCAGCTAGATATTATGGACTTCCTAAGATTCACAAGCCTGCCCTTGCACTTAGACCAATTATCTCCTCAATCAATTCCCCCAATAGTAAATTAGAAAAATATCTCACCACTGTACTCACTAAAGCATACAACAAATCTAACCCTTTTTATATGACAGGATTACTTTTGTTTTTTTATGAATTTTATTAATGAATTTCAATTGCCTCAGAACTACGTTCTTGTTAGCCTCGATGTTGTTTCGCTTTTCACTAACTTACCTCTTGATCTAGCCTAGAAGACCATAAAAGACAAATGGGATACTATATCCCCTGCCATTTAGTTGGCTCTTTACACAAAATTTTAAATTTTGTTTTTGATTCTACAGTCTTTGTCTTTAATGACAAATTTTATAAGCAAATTTATGGCACACCCATGGGAGCTAGCATTTCCCCCATAATTTCGAGCTATGTTCTGGACGGGCTCCTCGCCCAGGGCATTGAGCAGGTCCCATATAACATTCCGTTTATTAAGAGGTATGTTGACGACCTTATATTGTCGGTTCCTATGGACATGACTGATCACATTCTAGACGTTTTTAACGATCTTAGTGACAGTCTTAAATTCACTATTGAAAGGGAGGTTGATAATTCAATTCCTTTCCTCGACATGAGGCTTATTAGGAGACCTGACAATAAAATAGTCACCAAATGGTATAGAAAACCTACCAGTAGTGGTAGATACATTAACTACCATTCAGACCACCCTACACGAATGAAACTGGGTCTCGTCGGTGCTCTTGGTGACAGGGTCTCTCGTCTCTCACACAATTCTTACAGGGGTGCCTGCTTGAGTGACCTCAGGTCCATTCTTGTGAAAAATTCATATCCCACCCTATAGTGTAAAATTTTATATAATAAAAGAAATCGGATTTTTAAATCATGGAGTCGACCACCATACACTCTGGATCAAGAGTTAAGTACCCCTCCTCGCGAAGAGGTTAACATTATTTTTGGTTGTCTTCCATTCATAAAAGACTTGACTCCTAAATTGATTCAAGTTTTTAAGGGTGAAAACATCAAGTTTGCGCTACGCCTTACTGGCCAGCTGAAGACCCTGTATACAAGAATAAAAACACCATTGGAAAAAAACAAAAAATCAATGTTGTACCTGAACTCAGATATCGGACTGTGATTCGTTCTATGTTGGCCAAACTTCTAGGTCCCTCAAGGGTAGAATTACTTCTCACAAAAGTGATTGTAGGAGGTCCATTAGGTCATGCTCGCTGGCGGAACATGTTATTGATGAAGATCATAGAGTAGCCTATGACGATTGTGAGATCTTGTATGTGGAGAAGAACACTTTTAGGAGGAAGTTTTTGGAGATGGTGGCTATAAATGAGTGTCCGCGTACTTTAAACCGAATGACAGACATAGATGATTTGAGTTCAATTTATTCTTACATATACAAATTAAATAACAACAATAATATAATAAGCTCAGATTCAACCTTGTAGCCTCCACTTTCACTGCTTTTCCCTACATTTTATCCTAACTACTTAACAATTAATTTAAATTCTTCGTAGTCCCGGTATTGCACACACTTCATTGTATGCATAAGAATTTTCTTCAGTATTTGTTAATTTTTCATTGTTTGATATATCAATGTTAATACCTTTAAAATTGCTAATATGTTCTTAATACTCTGGCAATTTTATTGATGTAATATTTTTCCGCTTTTGCGGTTTTTCCCTATGTTTTTTTATCTCTTATGTTTCTCCACATTTGGGATCTGACCCTTGCGTCTTTGGTTCTTGTCATGCTTGTCGGGAAACTTTCCCATAAATTGTTTTTTTGGGAGCTTTGCACCATCAGTGCTCATGCTCCTCTTAAATTGTTTAGAAACCCTCAGCCTATCTCAGGAATTGAGGTACTGTGCGTGGTGCGTGCACCCACAGTTTGGCATTGCAATGGCTAGCCTTTGTTTATAGGCAGCGTCAAAGAAAATTCGAATTATTAGAATTTTTACACTAACAGTGTGTCGACTTTCGAGCACTCATACAATTCCTGTCGCGTGGTGATGAGTTTATTTGTGTAGGTGGTGGAGTGGGACATTTGGACACCCGGAGATTTTGTCTCATTTCGTTGTTTATGTACGCAACGGAATTTTGACCATATCTTTTATAGATGCTATGTAATTTGCTAATCGCCACTTCCCAGTCCCTCTCGGACTGTTTCAAGGTATATGCACTAATACGTTTCCAGTGCATACTACCATAACAGGTGCCTGTGTGCACTTGTTTTTCGTCTCTTTTTTACCCTCCCTTGGTTCCTTCAGAACCAACGGTGGTTTACTGCTGATTAAATGTTTTTAATGATAATAAGCAATTTGCGTGGAGTGCACTGTCAGTTTGGTGCATTGCCTTTTTCTTGGATTGTCCAAAAACCGCACATTGTCATTTTACTTGCTTGTCACTAAGACTGTCTTAATTTGCAGTCTTGTTTGTTTCCCCCCCTTTTTGCGGGGTGTGTTTCTGTAGTTTTTTACACCTTATGTAATTTTGTAATTTTGTTTTTTTTTTTTTTTTTTTTTTTTTTTTTTTTTTTTTTTTTTTGAATTTAATAAAAATTGTAAAAAAAAAAAAAATTTGTACAATTTAATGAATTTTTGTGAACCAGTTTTTAACATTGATTAATATGAACATTATTGTCATATTTTCCTCATTACCTTCTTCGCATTTGGCCTTTTCTAAGTGTTTGCATTGCACCTCTTGTCCTTTTTCGGAATTTTTAGCACATCCTAATGTTTATTCTATTGCTTATAAGAAAATTCTTTTTCTGATTGCGCTCGGTGTATTTCTGGTTGCAGATATTTGGTGACATTTTTCTGAATTGTAAAATGTAATTGTATTTTTACCACCTAATTGTTTTTTTGTTTTTTTAAGCCTGTAACATTGTGTTTGTGTGTTTTGGTAGGTAGCGGTCATCTTGCCCGTTTGGTTTTGCGGAATACAGTGGGCATTCGTCAGGTCAGCACAACGACAGTGGAAAAGACGTTTAGGATGGCGTTGTGTTGGTATCATGGGTTGGGGTTGCCGAAAATTCTTTAATTTAAAATTTCTAACATCTCTAATTATTCTAATTTTCTAACTTATATTTGGCAGCTTAACCGCCTTATAAGAATCCTTGTGGTTGACTGGTCAGCGATGCTTTCGCGGTGGAGTTATCATCACAAACCATGTTTAATGTAGTTTTTTATGAAGGTATTTTCTTGTACCACGTTAAGTAAGTCTTATTCTTGTCTTTTATAACAGCAATTGTCTAACTTGTATTTCCCTTTTAGTGTCCTGAGGAAGGAAAAAATAAATTCCAGCTTGACAATGAATTAACAAAGTGTAGTAATTCTTTGTCAAACCCTTCCGACTGCAACCCCACTAAATCCCAGATTTTCTATATATATATATATATATATATATATATATATATATGCTATATATATATATATATATATATACTCTCTTCTCCTATATATATATATATATATATATAATGGAAGTAACCTAATTGTCGAAAATTCAGATCCAACCCTGATGCAGCATTTTTTTGAAACGTCTACTTATGCTGTTTGAAATTTTGATGCAAAATCAACAATACCGCTCAGAAGAAATAATGTACCCACCCATACCCACCCAATTTTTTTCTCTTTTTCAATAAATTGTTTTATTTACCCATTAAGCTGTCTACATCCCTGTCTTACACGTTAAAATCCAACCCTCAGAGTTTGCCTGTCCCGAGCTGTATACTAGTTGTTAAACTACACGTAATTAATAAACTACATTTACTACATGTCACAAGTAGTTTTAAATGTCGAGTAGTAAATGTGTAGTTTATGTAACTAAAGTAGTTTTTTAAAATAAACTTTAAATAATGAAAACATAACCTAAAACTTTGTTTGCTGATCAATAAAGAGAAATAAAAATCATATTTTTGTGAATTTGTTCCTTATTATGTGATATTTTGATATAGTTAAAAATGCTTGGAAGACGTCTATGTCTCCATACCTTGCACCATACCTTCTGGGAAGAGGCGAATTATGAAGTTATTGCCTTTGTGATGTAAAAAATCATATATTCTCCTGGAGAATATCTATGGAGAATTTCTCCATAAGAATTTATAGTTTATTTTGTGTTCAATGTTACTTTGTATTTCGTAAAATACACTTTGTTGAAAAAATTGTCTTTTCTGATGTTGTTTAACTTATACAAATATAATATAACTTCATACTTCCATGATAAGAATTTTGCTTGATTTTTGTTTAAAGTCCAAATTTTTATGTACACTATATTTGTTCGTGGAAGTGAGTTTTTAGCAGTGGTTTTTGTCGTTTTTGAAGGTCGGATTTTTATAATTTAAAACGTAGTTAATACAAAAAACTACGCGTAGAAAAATGGCTTAGTTTTTTGCTTCATAAATTACTTAACAACCCTGCTCAATAGTCGAATTCGGGCAATACTTGAGAAAAATACAAATCTATTTTTGAGCAAGGAATATTTCTAAAACCCGAAAATTAATTTTATTCGATTATTTTTTTGCTATAGTGTGATTTGATTGCATTGGTTTCACTCTTTTGGTTGGATTGGTTTAGTTATTTGGCAAGTTGGTTAGCGTGGATATTTGGAGGGGTGTTAATTCATTGGTTAGTTAGTTTTTCGGGTTGGGAAATATTCCTTATAAAATTAGATTTGCGTATTTTTCACGGGCATTGCCGGTATTCGACTATTAACATCTTTATATTATAATGATAAAAATATATTGATGTAGGTCATTAATTTAGTTATGTTTACGTAACTTTGATATTGTTCATCGACCTCATTTTCTAACGTCAACAAGTTTGTTATATCTCTTTGGAAAACACCCAAATCCAAAATAGTTATATTTGTTAAATTAAATGCTTCCTATTATTACATTTTAAAACCAGCAACGTGTTGTATAGCAATAAGAATTATGGGAAGGTATATCATTCTCACTTTTATTTGTTATTTATTATTATAGTTTTTTTTTTTTTTTTTTATTTAATAAATTATTACAGAAACAGTTTTATTGGAAACTTTTCCAGCTTTTAAGCTGTAAATTTTACAGAATTTTCCGTAGTATATTATACCGATCTATACAGGGTGGTCGAATTGTATTGGGAAAAGAATTGTATTTATCCGTTGCAAGTTTTATGAAGCCAGTTCTTACTTGTTGGAGCCGCCACTATAGATTTTTAACTTTTAAGAATTTTCGTCGGGACATTTATTAGATTACTAAAAAGATCTCTTAAAGTAGAAATCGCTTCGAGTAACCGTTCTCAAGTTATTTTTTTAATTCCTTTTATTTGAGCTGTCTTGT
The DNA here is from genome assembly GCF_002938485.1 of Sitophilus oryzae. Lineage (NCBI taxonomy): Eukaryota > Metazoa > Arthropoda > Insecta > Coleoptera > Curculionidae > Sitophilus > Sitophilus oryzae. Next base: position 2,869,904 of record NW_022147434.1, read on the forward strand.
CCACATTTTACTATATGTTATGTAATTTTTGTTGATGGCGTTTATGGTACCATATTCGTTGATATGACCATGTAATCAATTTATCTTTTCTTTTTGAAGATCTTGAGGGCTCACGCCTTTTTAAGCGTCTAAATGTGCCTATGATTTGGTTCGGTTTTTATTAGTTGTCTTGCCAATGTTGTTACCAAAGTTAGGATGGGATTTTACAATACGTAAGCAAGGAATTCTTAACTTCTTCCTTAACATTCTTAATTTTTAGGTCATTGAATTTAGATATTACATTATCATATATGCGAAAAGTTAAAAAAATGGAAAACAGAAACTAAAAGAGGGAAAAAATGTAAACAGAAATTTTTTTTTATTTATTTATTAATTTATTTAATACAGGATTAATTACTAAATATATACTTTTTCCCTCTCTTAGAAGGTACTTTTCCTTCGTCAAAATCTTTGAACAGCCTGTAAGTTGGTTCGTAAACTAAATATGTGGAATTCCTGCCGAAGACAAAGTCAATATGAGTGAACCTCTTGAAGGGAATTTGGTAATGTAAAATAACGTTTGGAATTTCGTTCATAGATTCGTAGAGATCACAAAATTTAATTAAATGTTACTATTAACTCTTATTGAGAAATTGTTACAATTATCTATTAAAAATAACAAGAAAGTTATTACTCTTCAAACCAGTTTAAAAACATGCAGATGACGCCCTCTACAAGTGGGAGTCATATTGACATCAAATCAAATTTATCATGTCAAAAACTCCCAGACACTAATTTTCATCAAAATATTGACGTTACTTCTTAAAATTATTTGAAAAATCAGAAATAAAATGGAAATTTCTACACCCTGTATCTCAAAACTAAGCATTTTAGGACATACGAACTTTTACTCATTTTTTATCTACAAAATATGCTGCCAGAAGAGTTTCCGGAATACAGTTCGGACCCTCCTGTATAATATTATAAGAGGGGCGTAAAGAAATTCTCTATTTATTATTTACATATTATTCTCTATTCTCCTAATATCTCTATTTCATACAGTACAAATTGTACCAAATAATAATTAATCAATTGAGTCCCTTTCCCTACAAGGTAGATAAACACTGTCGTGGGCTCCACTTTCAGAAGCTCTCATTAATATACTGGTATAACATTGCACTACCCAGTGGGGAGTCCTTATACAGGGTGGCGCCTCTCATACATAGGAGACTCTAAGAAGAACGACAGTTAGCATTGAAATGAAATTTTTGTTATATATGGGTTAATTCAGGCACTTTTTTAAAATATAGAGAGTTCTGCAAGGTATCCCCAAAAGGAACATGTCAAAGTTAGTTTAAGTTAGATATCAAAGTTGTGTTTTTGGTAATGGAACACCCTATATATTAATTAATTTTTAGTTCTGGGAGAGAAAAATAAAGATGTGTTTTATACGAGAAGCATATGACTAAAATGTAAGGTTTTGACATGTTTAACATTTTATAGTAATGAGAGAACAATTTTTAAAATTACAATAAAACTACCTAGAATTGGAATTCACCTGGTATTGTCTAATATCTAGTTAAATTGCTATTGTACTTTTACAAATTAAAACTTGAGTCAAAAAGTTATACAGTTGAAGGACAAAATTAATGATGAACATTGGTCACCTTTAAAGCATGTTACTCTTTTTATTTTTAAATTTTTTTTTTTATTATTTATATTATTCCGATATTCATGGAAGGGAATTCATGCATCTCTTCTAAATACTATAAAGGTTGTCTACCCCTCAAACAAAGTTTTCATTAAGATATTTTCATTTACATGATTTGATCTCATTAGATCTTTAATGACTGATAAAATCTAGGGGGCTGTTATATTGAATATTGTCTGACGTTACTTCGACATAGCTGTCTAATTAGTTTAACTTTAACAGCTAGTTATCATTTTGTGTCAGTTAAAACAAAATTTTTTTTTTTTTGAAGAAAATTTTGCAAACTTATCCTACATATGAGAGAACTGATATGATTTTATTAGATAGGTGAATGCAGTGTGCATTCTCCAACCAATTATCGAGAATACTTAAATGCTCCTAATTTTATCTAGTCTAGGTTCCTTTACGGGGATATGTTAAAGAGACAGTTTACAAAACTTGACCACTATGGTCGACAACATAGAGAGAAATTATTAGCTGCTTTTCGAGGTAAGGGCACATATGGCAAAACAGAAAGGATCCTTTTAAAGAGACAATCATTTTATGCAGTTAACAGGAAGGGAAGCATTTTGAGCATTTGAATTCATCTAGCTAATTTTTGCCACACAATTATAGGTTTATATCTAGTTTGATTCTGTGAAAATTAAAATAGCTATGTTTTATACGTGTGTATCTCTTTATTACCGTTGGGTATTTGCCTCTACAATCTTTATTTTTATTAAGAAATTAACAAGGTATATCACACTATACTTACACAATAATAAAAGATCTGACGCAAAATCATAAAAGAAATTAAAATATCTAGGAAAATCTTTGTCTGGGGGTAGGCAACCTTAATAGTATTTGAAAATATATAAATTCCCCATTGAACACCAAGGAAAAATGTACTGGGTGTTCCATTTAAAATAAAGGGAGTAACTTGCTTTTAAAGGGGTGACTAATGTTCTATATTAATTATGTCTGCTATTTGGCCACCACCATTTTAATACAATTGTTACTGTAATTGTAATTAAATATCAGGCTTATATAAGGTCAACTAAAATTTAGGTGGCTGTTATCGAAATTTAAAATTTATTCTTCATTTTTCACAAAATCTGAAATATGTCAAAATCCTTAGATTTTTAGGCTTATACTTCTTTAATAAAACTCACCTTTTTTTTAGAATCGAAAATCTTTGAAGTGTAAGTTTTTTTTTATTTTCATTAAATCCTAATTTATGTTCTATATACTAATATATAAAATCCTTAAGTGACTGACATACTGATTAATCACAACCACTCAACGTAAAGAGCTCAATTTTGACATACAGGTTGATTCTAGAGTGTAGAGGTTCGATAAAATGGAATTTTTCGAAATTCCAGTTCAAAGAGAATTGAAACCACCCCTCAAATAATACAATATTTTTTATTTAAAGAGAAAAAAAAAAAAAAAAAAAAAAAAAAAAAAAAACATTATATTTTATTTTGTTTTTACATATTTTAAAGATTTTTAAAATGTGTATACAGAGGTGTGTTTCGAAAAAGCTGGTCATTAATTAATCACGATCCTGCTTAAAGCCTTGGCGTAATAAGCTGATTTTTAGGCTCTGGTTTGACTTTAGGGTGTAGAGTTTCGATAAGAGAATTTTTCGAAACTCAATTCTAGGGGTGAAACTATCCCTCAAATATTAAAATATTTTTATTTAAGAAAAACTCTTAAACACGTATATTTTTATTTTGTTGTTTTACATATTTTAAAATTTTTTTTATTAATTTATACAGGGTGTTTCATGAAAATATGACCATTAATTAATCACGATTCTTAAACTGCTTGACGTTTAAAGCTGATTTTTTGGCAAACGGATTGACTGTGGGGTGTAGGAGTTTCGATAAGGAGGGTTTCTCAAATATCAAATTCAAAAGGGTGAAAAGCGCCCCTCAAATATTACAATATTATTTGTTATTTAAAAAACAGTTGATCTTTCGGGAGAAAACGCTTGGACAAAGCATAATTTATTTGTTTTTTTTACATATTTTAAAATTTTTAAAAATCAATACAGAGGTGTTCCAAAAAGTTGGAACAGGTAATTTCTTAACCACGATTCTGCTTAAACTGTTTGACGTAAAAACTTATTTTTGGCAAACGGAATTTTCGAAGAAGTCAAATTCCAAAGAGATGAATCTACCCCTCAAATACTACCATGTTATATAATAACATTGCCATATTGTTTTTTCCTCATACATAAATGTGAGAACATTTTATCCAGTTTGTATGTTAATGGAAATTTTGCTTTGCTTTAATCATCACTTCATTACAAATGATTAATCTGACGCGAACGAAGTCGCTGGAATACGCTAGTATATTTGTAAAATGCTTTCAGTTAATCTATATATGCCAAATTATATTTCGATATAAACTACCGTTCTTCTGGAGCTTTTGCGGCGTATTAGAGGCGCCATCGCCACCCTGTACTAATCATATAACATAATATTAAATTGATAACATTATTGTAATTATAAATTAGATGTTATCTTTACTCTACTCACTTTAGTAAATAAACACTTTAACAGAAAAATATAAAAGAAAACATATAATTAATAATAAAGGTACTGTTATTTAGTAGAAGACTGTTATATATCTCACCCTCTAAAAATAAAAACTGTCCTTGTAAATATGTGTTACCAGTGCTTCACATCTGGTTAAATTATACTTTGGTGGTACTTTAGTTCCATATAATTTCTTATTTATTTTGAACCATAATTACTGCCTAATTCTTAGAAGTTATTATATTCTAAATGAGGGACAAAAAAAATATCTAACAGGGTCACTGATATGTATGGAGAGGGTCGATTATTGGGCAAAGTAACAAAGTATACGAGGTTCCCAAAAGTTAAATACAAAGTTAGGTTTCTTAAACTAATATATTGTAAGACTTAAGTATACAGGTTTAAGTATATAGGTTTAAGTATGTAGAATGTAGAATGAGTAAGAGGGGTTAATCAATGCGACTTTAAAGATCTATTGTGTGTGTCCCCTTCCTGAGTCATCACACAATCTATAACCCATCATACCCCTGTTGCAGAGGGGACAGGGTATTTTCTATCATCCTCTGACAACAGTTCTTACTCCGAGGGTACACACCCTACCACGGTTGGAGCTTGGCCCTCCGTGCCGCTCTTCACAGTTGAGGAGCTGGCCTCCGGCTGAGGAACCTGTGAGGTGGAGGCTGGAAGATCTGTCTCCATTTTCTTCACCTCTTAAACTTGGTTTCTCCTTAGACCTGATACCGGTGTTGTCCTGAATCTATAATATATCCCTCTTTCTATCGCCTCCTTGGATTTGAGGTCAATCTCTATTGTCCTATTCCTTAACTATGACCCTCCGAATTGATGAACCGTCACCTTCGATGTCTTTGGGCATTGAGCTGGATAAGGCTCAGCAAGGTGGTGTCTTTCCCCTTGCTTCTAAGCAGAAAGAGCGTTATGGCCGCCCCTTTAAGGATGTTTTCTCCCTTCACTGTAACCAGTCCAGGCCCTGCCAGTTCTTAAGCTTAGGTGCTAATAAATAGGTGCTAATAAATTGAGGATATTTCCCTCTTTGTTCCTTGATTTATAATAGTATTGTAACGATCATAAAGTTCTGGTACTGTGATCATTTTTTTAATGGAACTCTGCATATTATTAAGTGTTTATTCTTTCTTTCAATTTTAAGCAAATATTTGTAACATAATGTACAAAACTAAACTGCTCTCGAGAGATACATTTGTTTTAGTTTTGAAATGTTAAACGAAATTTTTGTAATTTTCAGACTTCATAAAATCACATTTTATACATCTATAAATGCTAACTTTAAAACTAATGTCAAATATTATTGATCACAGTTTCGGCAGAATGACATCAGTTAAATGAAACCGAACACATCGCAATTAATTAAACTTGAATTGTTTAAGAAAAGTCAATAACTCGAAAATGGTTGGTTTACATTGTGTGTATCTTTCTTTTTGCTTCATAGAATTGAAGGAAGAATTGAAATATTCAATAATATATAGGGTTCCATTTAAAAAAATGAAACTTTGATGTGGCATGACTTTATGACCGACCCTGTATAATTTATTTAACCTAACCTAACAACTTTCAGTGACAATCTTGCGGTACTCGTATATTTTAGTCGATAATCGATCGTTTCCATACGTATTAGCGACCCTGTAGATATATGTTCATAAGATTTTTGGTGTAGGTTAATGGTGGTGCTGAATCATTAATACTAATGAAATAATATTACGTTATGTTAGTATAATAGTCTGATATTGTCTTGCTGGAAGATGGGGTTTTGAAAGGTGTAAAGGTATGGAATTGCATGTGGATGCACCACTTTATGGATGTAGTGCTGGGTTGTTATGTTGCCTCTAATGAAAACTAGAGATGGGCAGGTCCGGATGGATATCCATCCACGGACCTCTCTCCGGTGCCGGTACTGATGGATGCAGATCCTCCTTAATATGGACCGCTATCGCCTATCCGCGAAACTGCATTGCTGACAGCCAACCGGTCATGTCGTCGGCAGATAACGCAAACATAACGATGCAGCGAAATAAATCAGTATTGAGAGTATTGAATAAAGAAGTGAATCGTAAATCAGCGCTGAGCTTGTATTTATTTACTGTTTTTTACGTTTACGTCCATAGAAATATGTATGTATTCAAAATTATTTAGTATTATTTCAAATTTGTGTTGTGGTGTTGCTTTATTGGCAATTTAAGAAATTATAGATTATATTATGATCGTACAGGGTTCGTCAAATCAATCAGCAGACGAGGACTACGTTCAACTTTATTTTTTGTATGAATGCCATTTTATTTCTTAAAATATTATCTGCTAAATGCAGATCATTCCAAAAAATCAATCTCTCCGTAATCCTTTATATGGGTATTTCGCCACTGCAAGAAATCTACAAAATAAAAATAGTTATTTTTTTGTAAACATTTCTGGCGTTAATCCAAACGGAAGCTACTTGTCGGAAGTTAGATTTATAAATAAATAAATGCCTTTATTGTTTCAAAAAATTTTCAATTTGTAGACAAAGGTAAACTAAACAAACAAAGTTAACAAACAAGGTACAAACAAACAAACAAAAGATAATGCAAAACATTATACAAATAAAATTGTCAGTCTTATTGTTTAAAATAATCATTTATAAATGTTTACAATGTCAAAGAACAAAAAATAAAAAATAATATTCAAAAAATATTTAGTTAGTTGTTAGTTTATAGTAAATATCAATAACCTCTAAATAAATTTATTTCGATGTCATTAGTAAATATAGCAATAAAGCAAAAGTAGATAGATAGATATACAAATTCTGCCTAACGAATTTTAATGTTTCGGAAAGTTTATTTCTTTCCGTCGTCGGAAGCAAAAATACAAAGAATAAAGAAAAGACTATTTAAAATATTAAATTAACTGAGAACATTTAAGTTTTTAAAACAGATACGTCTACAAAACCGTTGACGTTCTGTTAAAATCATATTATATCAAGTTAAACTTTGCACTAACAATTATAACAAGTACTGTATAAGGTAAAACCAAAAGCCCCAAACTCTCTGTATGATTATTTTTAATTTTACGGATGTTATGTTCATTTATGTTATGTTTTTAAAATCAAAAAAGAAGCAATCCCTATGCGACAGTCTCGACTATCTTTTATTAGTATGTAAGTTTCCAGAAATAAAATTATAAACATAATAATAAATTTGAACCTTAGGGTACCTCTACTAAATAAAGAGAACAGCTAAATAGGTGATAAGGATTTGACAAAACGCAAACATAAAAAAAACAAAATTTTGAACGGATTACTTCAAGCAAAACAAAATCTAGATAAATTAAAATTATTGGTTAGAATGATATAGATCCGGCGGAACTGGAACCTGGACGCAGGTCCACGAAGCTTGATGTAACTCCGGATCCGACTCTTTAAAATACCGGATCTACCCATCTCTAATCAAAACCAGTGGTAATCTGCTACCATAGCAATGGCAAAGTTTGCAATGGTATCCCAAACCATAACGCCGACGCGACGCGACGCGACGGTGTGATATGTTTTTGATACTGAAAAAGTGAAAATCTAATCTATTTGTTACAGACAGTTATAAAATAAATTAATTTTATCTGTCTACTTTTAATTTTTTTATACTGGGTGACCCATTCAAAATAGGAAACCTGATACGAGGCGTGAATTTCGGCTCCTTGGGTTATCCTGTATATACGTTACCTGTTTTCAAATTATCTAGATACTGAAGGATTTGTCTACTTGAGAGTCTACTAAATGATGCACTAGTCAGTAAACTATACATCTCCTGCAAAAAATAAGTACCTTAAATATCCGATGTAGATTAAAGATTACTCAAAGAATTTGTATCGAGAATTATGAAAATTATATTAAATTCTATCGATTTAGAGAATGTTAACAATTTAAAAATTATTTTTGAGTATACAGGAAGATGCTCAGATGCTGAACCCTAAACTACCATGGATCGGAATTGTTAGAAACGTCAGTACCATGACAGGATCATATTTCACACCTGGTATTTTTTACCTTTAAATATTGATTTTCAATTATCAAACTTACACACAAACTGGGCTTATGGAATCACTTTATTTTTGACTAAATTCTTGCAAGGAAAAACATTGGTATACAACTTCAAGATAAGGCTTTTGTTGTAAATAAACATGATAATAAAGAATAAACGACTGCTGCGATTTATTTTCTTATGAATTTTGTGTTCAGTAGTAAAATCAGGATTGTCCGGTAATTTTCATTCAATCCAAAAAAATTAAAAAATGCCTTATGTTGGATTAGGTACAGAGAATGTATAGAGGGGAAGAATTATTGCTCTCACCGAACAAGGAATGCCCCAGAGAGACGTAGCAGAGATAGTAGGCGTTACCCAGAGTGTTTTTATCGAAAACATATGCAAGGTACTTGGAATTAGGAATACACAAGGATAGGCCCAGACAAAGTCGTCAAAAAGTCACAACTGAACAACAAGACCGCCTTGTGTGCTAAATTGCTAGAATAAATCCCAATGTTTCTCATCCAGAGCTACAAAGACAACTTCTGGCAGCTACAAGTGTGAACGTTTCAGTTGAAACCATAAGAAAAAGGCTTCGTGCACGAGGGTTTTACAGTAGGAGAGAGTTACGGATCCCACAGTTATCTCGGCAAAATAAAATTGACAGGCTAAATTGCTGCCTTCAACATGAAAACTGGACAATTGAGAATTGGCGAACTATTCTTTTTTTCGGATGAGATCACAATTGGTCTAAGATCAGATAACCATCGAATTCGGATTCTCAGAGCTCCAGGAAGACGAGCGAGACTTCAGGCTGCCAAATCTGTACCAAGATATAGGAGGAACTGTGATGTTCTAGGGAGGTATTATACTGGGAGAAAAAACTCCATTGTTACCACTTCAACAAATTTTAACGGGTCTGAGATATGTTGATTTGGTGCTAGAACCAATCGTTAGTCTTTGGAGAGCTGCAATTGGGGATAATTTAACTTCACGATAGTGCACCTCCCCATACCAGCAGAGTGACTAAAGAATGTCTTGCAACGGAGGGTGTCATAGTTTTGGACTGGCCTGCCTATTTACCAGATCTAAACTGTATGGAAAACTTGTGGGACTAGCTCAAAAGAAGGGTTAGAGCTCGTCGAAACAATCCAGGATGTCCCGCACAGCTTATTGATGCAGCAGTATGGAAAAACATACCCCAAGACAACGTGGATAATTTAATAAGAAGCATGCCAGCGCGCATAGAAGCTTGCATAAGGGCTAGAGGTGGTAACAAGGAATATTAAAATTATCAATTTTCTTTTTGTTTATGCTTTTTGGCCATTAAAAATTTAAATTTTAATTTCGTTTGAGAAACCAAAAAAATATTATTTTGTTTATTTTGGGAACTGATTAATTTTTTCTATTGCTATATGGATTATTTTTCATTAAAAGTCTATGGTAAGGACTGAGTTTTATTCATAAACACAACATTTTCATACATCTCAAAAATTATGAAAAATAATAGATGATTCCATATAAGTTTGGTTGTGTGTACATTAGAGCATCATACATTAGAGACTTATTAGAGAATGTGGAAATCATAAATAAAAAAAATGTTTTATAAAGATAAACAATATCATATATATATATTATAATTATACATACGTCTTCCATTAAAACTGACTGGTAAGAACCAATAGCACCAATAGCAAATTTGCAGGCCTTTTCAAACATTTCCGTTAGACATACAACCTTTGTAATATCAACAATTAATTGAAATTGTGGGAAAAATTCGGTCATTCCTAAATAATTGACAACACCCTAGAAACATATATTTTATCGAAAATTATAAAAATGTAGGTTTATGGACACATTAATTTGTGTGTTCAATAAATTTTAATAGGTACCAATTTGTTAAGGAATATACATATCTGATAAATACTGCTCCAATTGTTATTACTATTATTATTTAGCTATTTTTGGTTATAAAATTTAGTTAAGCATAATATTTGAGATTAGAGTGAAAAAAAGAGTTTTCAGTTAAAAAAATATTGGGCAACGGCCCAGCTACGTCGAAACACCGGTTCCCAATAGAACACTGAAGTTAAGCGACGTAAGGCGATGCTAGTGGATGGACGGGTGACCGGTTCGAAACTCTGTATCGTGCTGTTGACCAAGGCAAAAGTGTAAAATCTATTGACACACACTGCTCATTCACGCCGGTTCGAGGCCGGATGAGATCGGATATCTCGTGAGTAAGAGTCGATTTAGACACTTGCCAAGTCGGTAGGCCATTGACCATGATATGGCCGAGGACTGCGGTTCGGATTCAATATCCCAAATAATCGTAAAAGGCTTGCCTAGGGATGTCTTGAAGATGACTTTTTTTGTCCCACTTGGATATCCCATAAATATCCTCCTCTGGTTTTTGGATATCCCTAAGATATTTACTATATCCTTGGTGGATATCCTCAAGATATCTATAGGATTGTGTTGTGTTATATGGGATATCGCTGGGGGGCAGGAGGATAAATAACCTGAGATACGCGGATGATCCGTGATTATAGCCGCCAGCAAAGAAGAGTTGCAGGAAGTCATGGCTGTACTGTGCTCTATTAGTAAAGAATATGGCTTCAAACTAAACAAACGGAAAATCAAGACGATGATTGTTGACTGCCTCCGCAACAACCAACCTGACGTCCGAACCGTGGCTGGATACGAGGTTGTGAGCCAGTTCAACTATCTCAGTTTCCATGATAGCAAACTCTGGAGGATGCGAGGCTGAAATCAGGCACAGATTGACAACAAAGCTGAGATATGGAGTACTTCAGTAATCACACGGGAAACTAAACTGCGCATTGCGAACTTCCTCATTTTCCCCATAGCTATGTATGGCTCTGAAACATGGACACTAAAGGAAAGTAATAAGCAAAAAATAAACGCCTTGGAGATGTGGGTATATCGGCGGCTGCTGCGAATACCATGGACGGCTTATCGAACAAACATTTCTGTTATTGAAGAACTAAAAATTGAGACACGTCTGGTTGCCAAATTGAATCAGTCAATCAGTGGCACCTCAATTGAGAGACTGCTAGTGGAGGGGAAGGTAGAGGGAAGACGATCACGTGGAAGGTCACCTAAGAGGTGGGTAGACCAAGTCAAAACCCTAGTGGGCCACAAGCTCCGCGAAGCCTCACATATGGCGCCAAACCAAACAACTTGGTCCGGGGAAGTGAGGGGAATCAACACATGATGTCACCATACTCTCACGTAGGGTGAAGGACTGAAGAGAGAGTATCTGTTACACTAAAAGCCAGAAGTTAGTGAACGTTTACAATTAGTAAAATTTACCAAAGCAATCTAGTAATGTCACATTTACTGATTTGCTAACAATACGCCAGTAACAGTTCATGAACTAATTTTAAAAATATTACTAGTGAATGCAGGACTAGATTTTTACAGTAGCTTACCAGTAAATTCTAGCAGCTTTTCGTAGAATTTAGAATAAGTAAAGCTGCACGGCACACTGGTGCGATCACGGCCGCGATCACGATCACCACGCGGCCGCGACCAAAAGTTGCTGAAGGATACATATGAGCCGTTTCATATTGGCGCGATCGAGTTTTGGAGACGACGCGGCCTGGCGGCGTTCTATTCTGCGGTGGCGATCAGATTCAAGTTGTCGAGTTCGATCGCGTGATCGCGACCCAACTGATAGTCATTTTGTGTGTTTTTTCTTGTTGCAATATAGAAATGGAGTTAACAGAGCAGCTAATGAAGGCTGTAAAATACACAAAATTATATATGATTTATCCGATCCAAGTTACAAAAATAATAGGTTTGAGACAAAATTGGAGTTGTAATTTAATTGGATAGTACATATGTATACATTTTTATTGTTTAAGTTTAAATATTGTAGGTACATATTTAAGAATGTTTTTTTTTTTCCGGTATACATAATTCACATTTTTAATTTGTACCTATGTATACCTACAGGATGGCGCACTACATATAGGTACGGCGGTGAACGTGAACGCGTTGGTGTGTACTAGAATGATCGCTCATGTTATCGCTGCCCTGGTCGTGATCGTGATCGCGGCCGTGATCGCACCAGTGTGCGTGTAGCTTAAGTGTGTTAATCACCGCGACCTCACCGATCTATTGTGGGAGTAAAATCTCAGGGATCTGACAAAAGCTAGTATCTGAGACGGTTTTATAGAAGTTAGTTCTCCATACCCGTCTCGACGCACTCAGTGATGAGGTGTCCTGGTTTTTTCCCATTTTCCCCATTAGAAAAGCCGATAAATTTCTTTAAATTACGACATTCGCTGGTCCAATGTGAACAAAAAATAATTGTTAGTATTTCCTAGTGACTGATAAAATTTACTAGATTTCCTACTTTTACTGTAATAATTAACGCCATATTAAAGTTAGACCCTCCGCGCCGGCGCCGTAGTCTGTTAAATATTCTTCAAAATTGTTTCAATTTTGGCAATTATTTTCTCTATATGTATATTAGAAGACAAGGTTAGTTAATTTTGGTTTGTTTTCTCTAAGAATTTAAATTGGTGAAAAATATATATTATGTTGCAATTGGGCGCTATTAAAAACACCTTGTCCTAAATAACGCCAGTTATAATTTCGATGAAAGAACAACACACCACAAGGCTATAAAAGTTTCGTTTTTCTTAAATTTCAGAATAAAAAAGGATATAATACCTAATAATCTCAAAAATTCAATAACAGGAGTTAATAAACTAGCATTCATATTCATAACAAACAAATGAAAAGTTATCCCCTTTAGATAGTCCTACACATTCCTTGTGGGTGTAACGATTGTATACAACACAAAGACGCTTTTCGAGGACATGATCTTGATAAATGAAGCAACTTTCTAGGATATGTTTTTTTTTTCATTTAATTCCGTATAGTTCTTAATAACGCCAGTGGAAGATTTTTTTCACTTAGGTGCATATGATTTAAAAAGATCTGCTATTGACTGGAGATAAGTCTCTCCTGTTTTCATTAAAACTATTATACAGTAATGTTGCGAACTTACCAGAGGGTACCTTCATGTCACTAAACCGAATTGGAAATGTTATTAAATAGAGACAACCTTACATTGAAAACACATTTCACGTTATTTTACCATCAAAATAACGCAACAAACGTAGCGGCATCTCTTAAGTAAATTTTTTGTGATGTACTGTTTTTTTACAATTTTACTAGAATCGCTAAAAATGGCGGATAACGTAATTGGGAACATGGCGTTAATTGGGTCACTAACCTTATAAAAATACAGCTGGTGAATATTTTAAATAAACCTGCAAAAATTCAAGGTAATGGTCTATGGAAATTGACGCTAGTTCTATAATTCCACTTTTGTAGGATACTATCGTCCTTTTCCATAGTTTCTTATCAGATATGTAGTTATTTCCGATCTTATTAGATCTACTATCAACATTTACAATACATCTGTGAATAATAAGTCTAGTCCGAGTCTATTCTAACTAAATGCTCTACACCTGGTGCGTTTCGAAAGTGGCTCACCCCCTATAACTTTTTTATTTTTTCAGATAAAAAACGAGATTTGGTATGCTAGTATATGACATAAATTAGAATTGATTGGACGTATTCAATTGTTTTTATTCACTTCCTGTTTCACCCTTTGAATAAGAAGACTAAGGAAGGAGCATAATGCTATCCATGTATTCATGCATGGTGGGCGGAAAAGCCACCATAAAAGCTCTCTAGGGTGGGGATCCTTAACAGTTCTGTTTGACGATTCATTTGACACATTTGAATTTGATTTGAAATTTTGTGGATTAGTCAGTCTTTACGGAGCTTATTTTATGTTATTTATTATTTATTCTACTACTGATAGTTGTATAAAGGTAGTAAATCTAGATGGAAATTGTGGCAGAACTTAAATTAACAGTGACACTATCGCGATTTATCGAAAAGACTCTAAAATAGTTGGTTGTGTAGCGTGCGGTAGATCTCGGCAAAATTGAGTGAAATAATGGAACACCTTTTCGCTAGTAAGTGACTATATAATATACATACGTGTAGTAAACCGATCATTTATGAAATTCACTTAAATTAACTAAATTATATATTTTTCTTGCATTTTAGCTTTTATTTATTACTTGTCAAAGATTAGATGTCAAAGAATTTAGATACGTTAATTTGACTTACTTCAGTAGCGTATCGGATGTTTGTGTTAATAAATACTTATTATAACTTATCTATTTTTATTAGAATTATATATTTTTATAACAATTTTAATAACTACCAACATTTATTACAAACGTAAAATAAAACAACAAATTATTGAGTCTACCCCACGTCTACCCTACATCATAGTTTTACATTTTTTAAATAAAATTAGAACGACACTGATAAACCGGAATTTAAGTCGGCCATATTTGAGGCCCATCGCGGTGTACCTCAGATTTTTGATATGCTCCTTCCTTAGTCTTCTTATTCAAAGGTTTCACCGGAAATGAAGACTTTTTATTTTTAAATATCCGTCGGTACATTTCAACTTTATTCGATAGAAAATGACACGCTGAATAGAATGATATATCATATGTCAACTTTTGATATTTTCGCTTAAAACAAATCGTATTTTAAATTTCAATCTAGAGTGCCGTAGCTGTGTTAAAAATAATAATTTTTAATCAAGGAGCCTTGGAAAAATAGATTTCATCGACTTATGTTTTTCGTGTCTTTTCCTAGCCGGTTAAAAGGATGCCGAAATGAAAATCCAGTTAAAACCCAAACATCCACGCTGTAAAAAGCAAAACAACATGACCAGATTGAACGTACGGGGTCTAGAAAACAACAATACCGCCGACGCCCTCCGGGAAGCCATCAAAGAATCACTTCCACCGATAACTTCAATCTCAGTATTGGAAGCTGAACAAGGCTGGACACAATTAAGGGATGCGATTCATAAAACCAGCGAAGCAGTACTGGGAAAGTCGAACAAAAAGAAACAACCAGACTGGTTTGACGAAAATCAACAGCATATACAGGCTTTTTTGGAACAAAAGCATAGAGCACATCAAGCCGTCACTGCAAATCCACTTAATCCAAGACTGGTAGATAACTTTAAAGCAGCCAACAACACCCTTCGAAGAGAACTGCGCCAAGTAAAGGATAACTGGTGGTCACAAAAAGCGAATCAGATTCAAGAGTACGCCACTCATCACGATTATCGTAAATTCTTCGAGGCTGTAAAAGAAGTATACGGTCCAACTAAGAAGGTAAGCTGCCCAATCATGGCTCAAAATGGCGAACTTCTAAAAGAGGAAGAACAAATCAGAAATCACTGGAAAGAACATTACAGCCATATCCTTAACCAAGAAAACAACCCCAATATGGAAGCACTAAACACAATACCTCAGTATAACAGCCTCGATGTATTAGACATCCCAATAACAGAACAAGAAATAAAGACCTCCATAAAACAGCAACAAATCAGCTGGCTGTGACGCGATTCCGGCGGAAATCTATAAGTGTGCAAGTAAAGAAATTATGGATCATCTTAAGGCTCTCTTTGATGTCGTATGGGAAAGCGGAGAGGTACCTCACGATTTTCGCAACGCGAATATAGTGAATATATTTAAGAACAAAGGAAGTGCATCAGACTGCGGTAATTACCGGGGAATTTTGCTATTAGCTATCGGCGGAAAAATTCTTGCAAAAATAATGTCAAACCGCCTGCACCCATATATAGAAAAAAAATCCTCCCAGGATCGCAAACGGGTTTTCGTACCAACCGCGGCACCGTCGATTCCATATTTTCCATCCGTCAACTACAGGAAAAAGTAAAAAAGCAGCAGTCTAAACTTTATGTTGCATTCATCGATCTAACAAAAGCCTTCGACTCTGTGAACAGAGATGCGCTTTGGGCAATTATGGAAAAGTTCGGAGTACCCAACAAATTTCTTACAGTGTGTAAAAGCCTCCAAAACAACAAGTCAAGAGTGTCACATCATGGATCACTGAGAGACCCATTCCTAACAAATACAGGAGTTAGGCAGGGATGTGTCTTAGCGCCTCTCCTATTCAACATATTCATGGCAGCGCTCTCCATTATAGTGGACAGCAAACTGCAGGAGAGAGGATTGGGCATTAGATACTGATATGACGGCGGTCTGTTCAACATAAAAAGACTCAGGGCAAAAACACGTACAAAATTTATCACAGAACTTCAATACGCTGACGACTGCACTCTAGTTGCAAACACGGTACAACAATTACAAGAAATGTTGAACACATATACCTGGGCATACGAGGCTTTGAGCCTTAAGCTAAACATCGACAAAACTAAAATCATGTGCACTCACCCGGAAGATCACAACAATGCTATAAAAATCGGAGAAGAACTATTGGAATATGTGGCGGAATTCAATTACCTTGGCAGTTTGATTTCGGAAAAGGCCAATATTGACTCTGAAATTCAGCACAGGATTAGTAGCGCCTCAAGGGCATTCTGGAAATTAAAAGACAGGGTTTTCTACAATCATGACTTGAGTACAAAAACAAAACTTGCAGTATACCGAGCAATTATAATCCCCACCATGATATATGGGAGCGAAACCTGGGTGCCTTACCGCCGACACATGAACGCATTGAACAAGTTGCAACAGAGACACCTTAGACAACTCTTAAGAGTCCGGTGGTTCCATCATGTCTCAAACGTATCGGTCCTTGAAAAATCTAACTGCGAGAGTATTGAAGTCATGGTCACAAAATCCCGCTTAAGATGGGCTGGTCACGTATGCAGAATGCAAGAAAACCGCATACCAAAATCTCTGCTTTACGGTGAGCTTGTGGACGGTAAGAGGAGGCCGGGTGGACAACTGAAAAGATACAAGGACATTTTCCACGAAAATTTAAAGGGAATTAACATGCAGAATGAGTGGGAAAAAGCAGCTCACAATAGAACTCAATGGAGAAGGGTTGTAAACTCAGTTAACAGCGGCAACCAAAAAGTAGAGAGGCAACAAAGCAATGAGATTTTTGAATGTCCGGAGTGCGGTAGGCAGATAACATCACGTATCGGGCTTTTCAGTCACAGAAAAGCTCATGAAAGAAAACGCCTTGCGTGACCATTTTCTTTATGTGTGTCGAATACTCGTCAGCGAGTAACGGCTGTATGTATGTATATGTATGTAAAAGGATGCCCAAATCCTATTTTAAATCATATCCAAATTTTTTCAAATCGAACAAGGGTGGCTCATTAGCATATTTGGAAAATGCATTTTTTACACGAATAATTTGGTACCTACAACACACTTGGTATTTCGAGTAAAATTGTCGTTATGAACCGCATTTTACAATTTCAAATAAACCATATGGGAAAATGTTAAAACTTGACATATGATATGTCATTCTATTCAGAGTGTCATTTTCTATCGAATAAAGTAAAAAATACCGAGGGTGCCATTAATAAATAAAGTTGTGATGATGCGGTAATTTTCGGTGAAACAGGAAATGACAAAAAACAATTGAATACGTCAATCAATCCTAATTTATGTCATATACTAACATACCAAATCTCGTTCTTTTGTCTAAAAAAATAAAAAAAGTTATAGGGGTGAGTCATTTTTGAAATGCACCCGGTGTATAGAAAATAGAGCTTTCTTACCCTAACAACATCTACTAATTGGCTACCAAGTATCACCATTGGATAATCAAGTTTCTTCAGGATCGGACTTGCTCCGTAGATCGTTCCTATTTTTATTTTATGATTGTATTCCGGCTTCTCTGACATCATAATGAAAAACTCTGGACATGCCGCCGAATGTCCTACAAAAAATATTCTCTCCTGTTTTGTGTATTTTCTTATGTAGTCGATATTGGCTGGTAAATCATATACCCCAATATCATGTAAACTGAAAAAGAGGATTTATTATTATTCTAAGAAGAAGATATTTAACTATTATTTTAAGTTCTTAAAAGTAATAACTTTTCTACCGCACGCTACACAGCCAACCATTTTACAGTCTTTTTAAAAATTAAGTTGTTTACAGGATTTTTTTTTTAAATTCGGGCCAGACCACCCCGAACACTTTAAAAACCCGGACATGTCCGGATAAATCCGGACGTATAAAAACCCTACCTGAAATCCCAATATTCCATATCGTCATTCCAGTCATATAATAAATGTTTTCGTGGAAGAGGTGAGTCGACACCGCGTGTTGACATAATCCAAGCGTCGTAACCTCTATCAGCTAAATAATAAGTCAGTGAATCTTTAGGACCCAAACTAATCTAGAAAATAAATCATTTATTATTTTTAAAAAACAACGGAACAAGGATTGCAATATTTCGTTTTTGCATACATACCGGGTGCCTCTTAAAAGTGATCCACCCCCATAACTTTTTTATTTTTTGAGATAAAAAAAAAACGATAGGTATTTGGTATGTTAGTATATGACATAAATTAGGATTGATTGACCGATCTTTTAACGGATCTGGACAAGACACTAAAAACATTAGATGATCAAATCTATTTTTCAAAGACTCCTTGATGAAAAATTAGTGTTTTTAACATACTGTAGATTGAAATTTAAAATACAATATTTTTCTAAGCGAAGACGTCAAATGTCATTCTATTCAGAGTGTTATTTTCTATCGAATAAAGTAAAAAAATACCGAGGGTGATATTTAAAAATCAAAAGTTGTAGTCATTTCCGGTGAAACAGGAAGTCACTAAAAACAATTGAATACGTCAATCAATCCTAATTTATGTCATATACTAACATACCAAATCTGTTTTTTTTATCTGAAAAAAATAAAAAATTGTGGGGGAGCCATTTTTGAGACTCACCCGGTATAAGGCTAGGCTACATTGGCGTAAAGTGTTGTAATTTTGTTGTCGATGTGTTTATCTACCCAAGTTACGATTAAGAAAGAGAAAAACGAGAAAAACCTTCGTCTGTCGTTTCTAGATGTTTTTGTTTCCTAGTAAAAACTAGGATCTTTTGTAACAGTCAAATTTCCTCGCAACGACCTCTGTGTGCTAGCTCATAAATTATCGCAAATAACTATTATTTTTGCATCATGTTTACTATAATTTTATTGTTAAATATTATTTTATTTAAATTTTACAATTATGCAACCCAATATACACCGCGATATACAGCTATAGATACACAATATTGTCACTGGACCAGGCACACAAGCAGTAGTAGGCTTTTTGTCCATCTCTCTATATCTTTGATCATCACCTCCGTCACTTGTCACTGTCAGATCAAATCAGATGCTTTTAGATTTATTTATCCTTTGTTTTGGTTATTGAAATGTTATAATTTTCAGATAAAATTTCGTAGTTAAATTGGTTATTTTTGATGTGGACCGCAGTGTGCAATTCGTTCTTTTAATTG
This sequence comes from Sitophilus oryzae, assembly GCF_002938485.1. NCBI lineage: Eukaryota > Metazoa > Arthropoda > Insecta > Coleoptera > Curculionidae > Sitophilus > Sitophilus oryzae. The sequence continues at coordinate 2,889,528 of NW_022147434.1, forward strand.
TGGAATTTCTGAGTTTAGTTCGTTCATTGACCGGATATGGAATATGGCTGAGGAGAAAACATCATTTTTTATTTATGCCTTTTTGTGAGTTGGACTAGTCAAGATATATAGTTCTCTATCTATATCCTGGAGGGAGATTTCCGGTTGAAATCTGATTTTGTGAAGGAAATCGAATCCTTGCATTATTTCTTGTGTATCCACCGTCAGAATATCGTCGTGAAGAACTGGCTGCCGTTTCGTGAAGCATTCCCTGTTGGTGAATAGCAGGTCTTCGTAAAGAAGGATTAAGGCTTCCGAAACACATTTGGTCAGAGACGTGGTTGGATTTTGTTGAGTTTACATGGATCACCGACCAATTTCCGTAAGGGATTAAATAGCCAAATTTTTCCGACCGATATCCGGATTCCACGTGCCCAAGAAGTCTCCGAATATTTCCAAGGTATGCTATAATTCTTCTGTCTATTCTAAGTCAATGCTCAACTGATTTTTGTTCATATTGTTGTCTGGTTTTCGACTTTTCCACGCCCACGTGGTGTAGAAAGATTAGTTGAGTGTTATCTTTCTTAAGTCTTATTTGGTTGTTCGTAATTGTAGAGCAAGAAGACCGATCCAGACCGTAGTGCACAGAACAGTCCAGAATTCCATCCTGTTGCCCATGTAGAGGTACCCGTTGGACATCATAAACCCTCGTTGAAGTAAAGTTCAGATTTGATTAGTCCTTCTTTATTACCTTTATTAACTCCTACACGTTGTGCTAGTCCTTGTTCTATAATTGAGGCTCTTTTCTAAGACAACCAATATTATTTAGGGTTTTTATGTTCACCTTTTGAATTCCTACACCTGGCCAGCATCCGTACGTCTGCTGACATCCGTGGGCTCCAGTGACAGTACACCGAGCTGCTGTGCACCGCCGTAGCCACCCTGTAGCTATACACTGTAGCTCAGCCGGAGGAAGTTTTCAAGTACAATCAAATAGAGTAAGACTGTACAATTTTAGTTTAGATTAGTATAATATAGATTTCATTTGTATAAACCACCCTGTTTGTATCTAGTATTAAGTTTGATAAGGGGGTTTGACGTCATAGGTTTAGTTATTGCATTTAATTTAAAATTCCATTTTCTTTTCCAACATTTAGATTTAAATAATTTCTTAACATATTACATTTTACATTTCATTCGTTTTTTTTATATATATTTAACTTTTTAATATTTTAATAAATTGCTTAAATATTTTTAGTAGAATTATTTACAGTCTAGTCTCATAGTTAAGTTAGAGTCACTTAAGTTTAACGAGTTATAGCATATTTGAAGTTCATGGTAATTGCACTCAACAGTTCGAAGTTAGTGTTGAACTTTTAAATTATTGTATGCAGAAACACACACAGACACACCTAGGACAGCATTTAAGTTTTCAGTCAAACGCTTCTTATATAATTAAGAAAGGAATAGTTAAAACTTTATGCCATCGAGCAAACATCATTTTGCAGTCACCAAGCATCACTGAATTAAAGTATTTTAAGTTGACGTTTCCTTTTTGTTGCTAAGTCCAATCTAGACGGCGCGGCGCCGGCGCCTACTGTGTTTACGAGGAATATATCACTTGTGTCTAGCCCTAGCAGGCAACTGTTAAGCCCGACCAATCACGTTAGAGTTTTTGACAAGCACAAATGAATTAACACACTCCAAATAACCACGCTAACCAACCTGATTGGTCAAGCTTAATAGTTGACTGCTAGGACTAGACACTTCTAATATATCCTAACCGCAGTCTTCGGTCATATCATTATGATATCATTAGCAATGGTCTACCGATTTGTTGAGTATCTAAACGACTCTTATGCCGGGTCCAGACCAAGCAGACAAAACAGTGACATCCAGAAAGTGAAATCTAATACATTTCTGCGACATTTTTGTCTCATTTTTGTTTTGTTTCAAAATTCGGAGACTTTTCAATGTCCCGTCTCGAGTCGGTAAAGATCAAAGTGTCTATGTTTTGTTCGTATATTTTACGAGTTGTCGGCGCAGTGTGGATGGCGTGTGCTGCCAACAGTAGGAGACCAGTGAAATCACGCATGGTTAATAAAACTCATTCGCAATAACTAAACTTTTGACTTTTTTGTACTTTTTGTCATTGCGGTGTGGACAATTATTTGTCTCAAGTTTGTCTTGTCAGAAGTCTCCATTTTTTGTGACAAGTTTGTCTTGTTTTTGTCTCAAAATCGTGCTTATTTTTTGTCACATTGGTCTGGACCCGGCATAACTCACGAGATATCCGATTTCATCCAGCCTTGAACCGAGCTGAATGAGCCATGTGTATCAACAGATTTTACACTTTTGCCATGAAATAAAATAACGGCAGAGTTTCCAGACGGTCACCGGTCCATCCACTCGCATCTTTTAACGTCGCTTAACGTCGGTGATCTATAGGAAACCGATGTTTCGACGTAGCTAGGCCATTGCCTAACGCTGAATTAAATAATTGTGCTAAATCCAAGTATAGAAATATCGACGAATTTTCACGACGTTTCGTGCACCATAAAACTCCATCATCAATGGCGAAGAAATCGTTCGATTTAATGGGTCGTAACTCGGCCCTATGTGAGCTAGGGGGATGAAACTCGGAATGTAGATGGGTCTCAAAGAGTCCATCTTTTCGTGATATTTTGACGACGTTTCGTGCACTACGAAATCCCTTTATCAATGAATCAAATAAAAAAATCGTCCGATTTAAATGAAATTTGGTATGTCGATAGATTGGACCAAGGCCAACTTTACTGTGTACGAGGCATGTCACTGTGACAGTTAGTTTTGAAGTAAGAAACGTCAAAAGTTGATGTCGTCCGTTCGCGACCAAATTTGGTGGGTAGGCTATGAGAGTGACGGTGCACAGAGTCCCACTTGGTCCCACCCTGCAAAGTTGTATACGACGCGACGTTTCGTTTACATCTTCATCAGGGTGGGACTAAAGATTTGATATTGAAGAAAAATGTGGGTCGAGTTCGTCATAATTGGGGAAGGGCTAGAGGGTGACGTCCTCAACGTTTCGAACCGATGCTACTAATTGAACGAAATCATCAGGATTTTTCTCTTAATTATGGGTCGATTGTAACCAAACTCGGCACGTGGATAGAGGTACCCGAATGGAATTCTTAGACGGACAGACGCACAGACAGACGGAAGTAAGAAAAAGTTTCACTTCAAATATGCGCACATGGTGAACACACACAATTTTTTTTTATTTTATATTTCTAGCATTTACCCAGTTTGCTGGAAATCCACCCATACCGTGCAAAAACAAAACGGCACTTCTTTTTTCTGTGCGGTTTTGGTAATTATTTCCTCGAATTCCATACGGTATCCTGAATAAGGATAGAATGTATCCATCTTCAGTTATTACTTCGTGTATATCTATTGGGTACCCATGTCGTTTTACTTGTTCCGCCTGTAAATAATGTGTATATACATTTATTGTCTATTATTATGGCCTTATTATTATCAGTATTATCCTTGACTTATACAGGGTGGGTCAATGGAAAATTTCACCCCAATTTTTCTCATTTAAAATTAAAATTTAGAAAAACTCTCGGACACGTCGATTTAATTTTCGAGGGGGAAAAGAAAATATCATAAAATCACTTTCACACCTATAACCCCCAAGGCGGGGGCGGCTCCACCCGTAAATTCTTAAATGGAAAGGGGGGCCGACTGATACCTTATATGAAAGGTCTTTCAATTCCCTTTCTAATGATATAGATATCATGTACTTTCGTTCAGTAGTTTAAGAGATTTATTGATTTAAAGTAGATTTTAATTTATCAGCTAAGTGGTGAAAAAATCGGTTTTTATTTTTTTTCTCTCTCTCTGTATGTATTTTTTGGCAAACTATGTATACCAAAAATTTTAACTAATCAATCTGCATCGATCCACGCCCAAAAATCTTTCAATTCGGAAAAAGTGAAAAATGCTCAATTTTGGCCGGAAAAATTTTTAAAAATTTTAAAAAATAAAAAAAAATTAAGCTTTTTTATTTAAAAGCTTAATTTTTAGTATACATAGTTTGCCAAAAAAATACATACAGAGAGAAAAAAAATAAAAACCGATTTTTTCACCACTTAGCTGATAAATTAAAATCTACCTTAAATCAATAAATCTCTAAAACTCCTGAACGAAGGTACATGATATCTATATCATTAGAAAGGGAATTGAAAGACCTTTCACATAAGTATCACTCGGCCCCCCTTTCCATTTAAGAATTTAGGGGTGGTGCCGCCCCCGCCTTGGGGGTTATAGGCGTTTTTCCAAATTTTAAACGAGAAAAATTGGGGTGGAAAGTTTCAATTGGCCCACCCTGTATATCTAGAAATGCTAAAACATCGTATTTCAAAAACGGTTAGACACAATATAGTAACGCACTATAATTCACACTATAATTCATTGAAATATAATAATTTATTGCAAGTCAAGCGATGACGCGGGAAAAACCAAGTTTGTAGTTCTACAAAATTACTACTAAGACTGAGTGTCTAGCAGAGGTGGGCAAAGATTGAACGAGCCGTTTATTTCAATGAGTACTAAAAATGAATCGAGAGATTCGATTCACTGCTTAGAGTAGAATATGGTTAGTTCAATTAAATCGTGGCCAGCACGGTGTTGTATTATTGTTCAGAGACTCGGCTTGAGAATAAACCAGGAGTGAACGCAAAAGTTAGTAAATTTCACGACATATACGACTTGTCTGGTTATCTACTCAGGGATCCTTAAAATTTAAACGAACTATTTGCAAAAAGAGTCGCAATAAGAATTGAATCGGATCACAATGCGATCGTTCGTTTCTATGGCTCGTTCGTTCAAAAAGTCGTGAGAATTGATTTATTGCTTTCACTATGGCTGGTCAATTGAATCGTGGGCAGCACGGATCCATAAAATATGAACGATGAGCCGTAAAAAAAAGTCGCAATAAGAATTGAATCGGATCACAATGCGATCGTTCGTTTCTATGGCTCGTTCGTTCAAAAAGTCGTGAGAATTGATTTATTGCTTTCAATACGGTTAGTTCAATTGAATCGTGGGCAGCACGGATCCATAAAATATGAACGATGAGTCGCAATAAGAATTGAATCGGATCACAATGCGATCGTTCGTTTCTATGGCTCGTTCGTTCAAAAAGTCGTGAGAATTGATTTATTGCTTTCAATATGGTTAGTTCAATTGAATCGTGGGCAGCACGGATCCATAAAATATGAACGATGAGCCGTAAAAAAGAGTCGCAATTAGAATTGAATCGGATCATAATGCGATCGTTCGTTTTTATGGCTCGTTCGTTCAAAAAGTCGTGAGAATTGATTTATTGCTTTCAATACGGTTAGTTCAATTGAATCGTGGGCAGCACGGATCCATAAAATATGAACCTTGAGCCGTAAAAAAGAGTCGCAATAAGAATTGAATCGGATCACAATGCGATCGTTCGTTTCTATGGCTCGTTCGTTCAAAAAGTCGTGAGAATTGATTTATTGCTTTCAATACGGTTAGTTCAATTGAATCGTGGGCAGCACGGATCCATAAAATATGAACGATGAGCCGTAAAAAAGAGTCGCAATAAGAATTGAATCGGATCACAATGCGATCGTTCGTTTCTATGGCTCGTTCGTTCAAAAAGTGGTGAGAATTGATTTATTGCTTTCAATACGGTTAGTTCAATTGAATCGTGGGCAGCACGGATCCATAAAATATGAACCTTGAGCCGTAAAAAAGAGTCGCAATAAGAATTGAATCGGATCACAATGCGAACTGTTTGTTTCTACGGCGCGGCGCGGCGATGATATAGGCATAGAGTCGGGTACCAATATTTAAACTTTAACAAAAGCCTAACATAGTGTTACGTCTTTTTGTCGGTTCCGTGTGGATAGAAAGTCACAATTTATTTAAACACTATTTATTTAACACTAATTAACAAAAACAATAACGATAAAAGACTTATAGAACTATTTAAAAACGATTTATAACTAAGAATTTATTTTTGAATTTTAGCGCGTCAACTGCCGCCGGCTTTTATACCTACAGCAAAAGAAATCTAGAATAGTCCATAGATCGTTAGGTGCATAGAGAAGGTTTTCGAATGTTCTCGTATGTACTAGTCCATTCCAGTGGGACTCGATTCTTCTCGAACGAATGAATCATTACGGTGTCTATGCGATGTTAAGGTCATCCGAGGGCGGGCCATATTGTGAGGTTAGGTCGAGTCCACACCGGCTCGCAACAATAGCATAAAATGCAAACAATAAGAAAGTTATTTACAAGAAAAAAAAACTTATTTATACTGTGCTTAGTACTGTAATGCATTTATAATTTTCACGTTAATATTTTCGTTAAAATAATATTTACCGACTATAATAAAGCATTAAATGTCGGACTAAAAAACGAAATCGCATTTTTATGCAACTCCAAATAAATATTGCTGGCCTCTCAATGTGATAAAAAAACAGCGTCGGCAATGGTTATGAAATGAAGGTCGCTGTCATTTTTTATGTAAAATTATTTGGGGAATATCATCAATGTTCATTTCCAAGCCAACTGGATGCCATTTTTTCTTTCGATAGTCCGATATTATATACTATTTATTATATGATTATTAAATCGGAATTAAAATATGCTCTAAAAATATTAAATATTAAATTAAGAAGTCTTTAATAAACAGTAATAAACAGGTATATGAATTGGATTGATAATTTAATATTATTGGTAAAATAATCAATCCAATTATGCCAGTGCCATAACGTGTTGAAAGAACTGTATATTTCTTTTTCTGGTCCCTTAAGTAATTGTCCGACCAATTTGATTAAAAGGTTTATTATACTTAAACCTTACCGTTTTTCTGAAATATTTTCAATTTTGTGAAATTGAAGTAAAAATTTTAAAGCTTCATTTCTCCAAGGGTATCAATGTTTTTACTACTAAATATGTAATGAAGTTTATTTATTGATCAGTTATTGTGTTGCAATAATAAAAATAATACTACCTTATACAGAGTGTCTAAAAATTTATTTTAAATAATTATTAGCTTCAAACGGCAATAGCTTCTTTAATTTAAATGGAATGCCCTATACATATATTTTAGGAGAATCAGATGCACAATTAAATTGTCTATCAAATTGTATTATACCATTTTTTACCTATCCCTTCAAGTTTTCGTAGAAAATGCATTCTCTTATAATTTAGACCTCATTTATCAATATATCCATGGAATATTGACATTTTAGATTGTTTTTAAAGCAACAAATGTACAAAATGTACAGACTAGTAATATTATCGTTTTTAGCAAAACGATAATATTACTAGCCCATTTGTATGCAAAAAGAAAACTATTTAAATCTTTATAAAAGAGTATACCATTAATTAAATATAACACCATTATTTGCGCCCATATACTAATTAATTACATACTTAATTGTGTTCGTTATTAAATTATTATAAATAAATGTGGATTTGAGTCAGAAATCAATATAATAATAAGTTATCAAATTAAAGTCTCTGTAGTTATAAATAAGCATTTATTAAAAAATGAAATATCATTTTTAAGGTGTTACTTTTTATCACACTGTCTAATGCCCATACAAAATTCAGTTTTTTAGTATTTGGAGCAATTATTATTAATCAACGCAAACAGTCAGTTAATGTAGTTTGAATACTGAAATCATATTAATTGGTCCTCTTTAACAAATATTTAAACAGTTTTTTTTTATTTTTTAATAAAATAAACAAATTATATCGACAATATTAGTATCTGTACTCTTTAAAAATGTGGTACATCTTTAAAAATAATCTAAAATGTCAATAGTCCATGGGTATATTGATAAATAAGTTCTAAATTACAAGAAAATGTATTTTCCACAGAAACTTAAAGAGATAGGTAAAAAATGGTATAATATAATTTGATAGACAATTAAATTGTGCATCTGATTCTCGTAAAATATACAGGGTGTTCCATTTAAATAAAACAAGTTATTGCCGTTTGAAGCTAATAATTATTTAAAATAAATTTTTAGACACTCTGTATAAGGTAGTATTATTTTTATAATTGCAACACAATAACTGATCAGTAAATAAACTTCAGTAAATATTTAGTTTTAAAAACTTTGATACCCTTGGAGAAATGAAGCCTTAAAATTTTTACAGCAATTTCACAAAATTGAAAATATTTCAAAAACGGTAAGTTTTAAGTATAATAAATCTTATCAAATTTACCTTTATTTTAATCGTAGAAACTAAAAATGTAATAATATACAGGGTGTTCCATTTAAAAAAATACAACTTTGATATTTTTTACTTATTTGGGACACTCTGTATCTTGTAAAATTATTTTTAAATTGTACCTCTAATAGTCCTTCATCGAACCCATAACTTACAATTTGTAAAAATCTCATCGTTTAGCTACAATACTCCGTGTCGTATGTGGTGAACAACCCTGTATAGTATTTATTATATAATTATTAAATCGGAATTAAAATATGCTCTTCGCTATGCTCTAAAAAATATTAAATTGGTATTAAGAAATCTTTAATAAACAGTAATAAACAGGTATATGAATTGGATTGATAATTTAATATTATTGGTAAAATAATCAATCCAATTTTGCCAGTGCCATAAAGTGTTGAAAGAACTGTATATTTCTTTTACTGGTCCCTTAAGTAATTGTCCGACCAAATTATCACCGGTAGTGCCAGTTACGATTGTTGTTTTTATGAAATGTAAATTGTGCATGTGGTTCGTTCAAATGACCGACTCGTAGGAGTTGATTCAATATAAGAAATTGAATCGTGTAATTCGATTCACTAAAAAGAATAGTAATGCCCATTACTAGTGTCTAGGGCATGATTATTATTGATGTTGAAGGAGCACCAAATTTATTTAGTTCAATACTAGGGAAAGGGTGATGATATTGTGATTGAAAAATGTGATATTTAAAAATATTGCAAAATATATGAGGTAATTAAAAATGAATAATGAATCAAAATTATATTACCATAGAAACAACTTTTTATCTTTAGCACTTTTTTTCGGCCTCTTTTAGGAAGAAATTCAATCATATTTTTATGTTTTTTTTTTATTTTTTTCTAAAACAGTATGGAAATTTGGAAAAGTATAAACCGGATTTTCAAACAAGCAAATTTTTTATGAAGAATGCATCTTTGTACAATCTGGGGACATATTGCAGGTTTGTGCAATCGGGCCTAAATGTTCGAATTAAAGAACATAAAAATTACATTCGGGGGATGGAACCTTTGGTGTTACACAGCAAAATAAAACACTAAATCACCACAATACACTAAAATACTTTTACTGTTACACTGGACGCGCGTTTCGCTAACCATGTTAGCATCATCAGCAGATGATTAAACTCAAACTGAAAAAAAATTAATATATATATATATACATAAAAAATTATTTAACAAAGGGCTTTAATTATAAATTAAATAATTAAATAATAATAAATAAATTTAAATAAATAATAATTAAATTTAAATATACATAAAAATTATTAACAAAGGGCTTTTTGCATCTTAGATTCAAAAGCATTAGTACAGAATAGATTTTAATAATGCAGAAGTTATAATGAAAGAACCGAGAATCTCTCAACGAAAAATGAAATTATTGCTTAAGCATCTGTAGATAGTGATAGTAACTTGTAGCTATCGCTTATTTGACTTTTTCTCCACCAACACTACGTAACATAAATCTTAGCAGAACTAAATGCAAAAAATATTTTATGTACAGAAACTTAATGCTTTTTGATTTTATCTGATTAGGAATTGTGATCAGGTAGTGATTGATTATTTGAAGTTTGATTTTATGTAATGTAATGTTATCAAAACGTCAATGGTTTTTAATAGACGCACCTGCTAAAAAACTAAAGCGTCCTCCATACGGTACTTCTTCTGTGGTAGTTATATTTAGATATTTAAATAGTTTTTTTCTTTATTATTTTTGATTTCGTCTTCTGACGACGGACAGGACGAGATATATAAACCTCCAAAAACGATAAGCATTTTTGTTGTTGTTTAGGTATTTGATTTACGAGTAAAAACCCGCTAGTTTCCGTGTGGATTCCACATTGTATTTTTTTCAAAAAATAACTTATAAAAATTACAAATTATAACCACAAATAATAAATTTTATAAACATACTTACAAAAGATAATCCAACGTCAGGATGAATTTTTAATAGCAAAACTTTTTTGGCAAATAAAAAAACTAACACAAGCGATAATAGCTGCATTTTCACTTTTTTACTTATTTCGAGAACTAATTTTAAGCATGGCGCCAAATCTACACTTTTTTGGTCAGTAGTTTTATTTCATACCTAATTTGTCCTTGATAATTACATGAAAAAGAGTGATTACCCTGTACAATTTATTGTTAATTGCACATTTTACTGAACGAATAATTATTCGTACGTACATTAACCATGTAAATACACTACTATATATGTATGTATACTATAGATATAATTATAGATATGTTCCTTGACAGAAATAAAGAACTATATAAATTATTGCATACATTTTACCTATATTTTTTTATTTATTTACATGTTACTCACCTGAATCCATTCGTATCAAGGTTGCATTTATTTTTTATACTTCAGAAATTAACTGCCAATAACATTTTATTAAGTATAGTCTGTTCAATGAGAAAATACGACAATGATAGTTGTCTGTCATTGTTGAAATTATCTCTTCTTCCGCTATATCTTTTTTCTCTCTTCTCAGGACGAAGTTGACTTCTTAAGTAAATCCAAATTAAGCCATCAACATTCAGTAACAAACTATGATGTATTTTAAAATTTAATATATTTTGTACTAGTAGACCAATTTTGATGATTTTTTAAGAAATTTGCAGCTAAATTATTTTACAGTAAAAAATAAATATAAAAATAAATCGCTGTAACTTTTTTTGCTATGCGAAATTATGTATTTTTATGAAAACATTTCCTTTTTATGGAGAATTTGATGTTTTAAGTATATTTTTTTAAATTAATAATTTAAGAGTTATCAACAGAAAAATTGATTTTTCATTGGGGATTCCCTGTATATTTTTAATTAAACGAAAAGAACTTAAAATTATAGCACACTTGATATTTTGTTATAGTCCCCTTCGAAATACAGATTTTTTAAAAGTTCGCCGTTTTTAACTAGTAGGCTTTGGGCCGCTTGTTGATGATTTCCCCTAATGGAACTCGAAATCATATTTTCCAGTAAAATGAGGCACCGACTCAGAACGCCGAAGTTATCAGCAAATATTTGCAGTCAATTTAGAAGCAGAGAATAGTTGAATAGAGCTAACCAAGATCCCAGCCGTTGGTTGGCCGTCGAGGCCGCCGAACTTATAGCTTATGGATTTTTATCTTTGCGGAAGAATAAAGGTTCTTATTTTTAAATTGCCCGTATAATCTAGACATGAATTAGAAATACTTATCGGTTATGCGAGGGTGTGTTTCACCCCTAATGTGTTAATGAATTCCGCGACAAAATATTCAAAAACGGTCCCGTCTCTCCATAACAGAAAACGGTCGACATGTTGAACACCTGAAGAGGTATCGAGCAAAATATCATGCTATATTTTTGGAAAATTAATTTTAAATTCTTTTCAATGAATTAAAAATATACAGGGTGTCCCATATAAAAAATCAAATTTTCTGTTGATAAATCTTAAATTATTAATTTTTTTTATTAAATTCTTGTAAAATGGTGCTTTGGAAATGTTTTCAAAAGAATACAAAATTTTTCATAGCAAAAAATTACAGCGATTTGTTAAAAATGCACATTTTTGAAAAACACCCCGTAACTCCAAAACGGTAACACATATCGATATGCGGTTTTTACCATCATGTTTTTGATAAAAATTGAGCGCCAGACACCGATATTAGTTTTTGTCTCCTATTTATATCTCCAATAGACAAGGGTGTTTCCCTTTAAAAGCATCCAATTTGTCACCGCGAAAGAAATTCCGCTTCATTACATTGGCTACTTGCAAATTTCTCCGATTCTTATTGACAAAAAGATCGATTAAAACGGTAGTAGACCGAGCTTGGAGAAGACTGGAATCGTTATGGGTATAATAGTTGCGTGATTTTATTATTATTTGTTGTTTTTCTTCTTAATTTTTTAAAGATTATGTCCCATTTAAGGTTGGTTCTCACTATACCTTCTCCATATCAGCTCCCTCCCGTTTCCCTTTCGTTTACATAAAAGATTATATCACGTAAATGAATAGGACAATGCACACTATTCGTTCCGTTTCCCTTCCGTTCCATATCCTTTCCTTCCATACATTTTTTTGATGGACGAACTGAAGCGTATCGGAAACAGCGTTGATAAGCTCTTACGTTTGTACCAGCTCGGTAAACATTTTGCTGATATTTATTTATTCTTTCACCTCTTAATTAAATCTATTACCTTTTTCAAAAGTTACAAATTTTTAAATTAAAACATAAAACTTTCGTAATGATATAAATTGTACAATAAAAAATACGGAACGGATATGGAATGGAAACGGAAGGTTAGTGAGAATCAACCTTTACGTGGAAAAACGTTGTGATAAATCTGATTTGGTATTTTTGAAATTTTTGTATAAGTAAGTAATAGTATCTAAAATATTAAATATTTGAGATACCATTCGTAAACGGGGGAAACAAATTTTGTTTCCCCCGTTTACGAATGCCCGGTAGCTACAGAACGGATCGACGTACTGTACGGCTCCCTTTAAAGTCAGTTCTGCGAAAACAATCTTTTTACTCCATTACTCCAATCGTACGCCTCTGTTCTAAGGAGCATCCAAAAAAATGCGCTATTGTTCCACCCTCAACACGAAAGGGAGAGCGGTCCCTTTTGGGCCAAAGCGGCGCCAATCGGAGTAGGGCGTAAAGTAGGGCACGGCCGACCGGCGGTTATTGACTTGAGAGGGCCCTCTCCCCCCGCGCTAGCCACGCACTTCCCCTAGGACGGTCACTGAACTAGCTGGTGCGTAATAAAATTCGGGCAGAGCAAGGAAGCTCTCGACTTTCGTTGCGTGAGACAGAGCAGGAGTCGCCTCGAGGACCGGAATGCGTCTAGAGTCGAAAATACGGAGCCAAAGTAAGTTTACTTTGGACAAAGTGAGAAATTATTAATGAAGAGTAATTTGAGCAATTGAGATATTGATATGCCTAGAAAGAATACATTAAACTGGAAAACACCTCAAAAGAAGTTGGCCGTCATGTTAAAACACAAGATCACAGCTCCTTCAAGTTGGTATAGGATCCCCCTGAAGAAAACCGCTGTGAAGACCAAAAATGTGACCAAATATGATCTCTCAAGTTCTCCTTACAAAGGTTGGCAATCCAAATGGCTTCGTTGGTTGGTAGTGTTCCGTATTAAGCCTGCAGGCGATATCTTCACACCAATCCTTAAAGTCGTATTTGGATCAAGATTTCCTGGCTGTCCTGCAAGTGCTTGAAGTTTTCCATCTACTGTTCGCCATAGACAGAAAATGATGGTAAATGTTTTTTTTTTCATGGTATTGAGGGGAGTAAGAACTTCCTCTGATACATCTAGCTCAAGGCACGATCCTCGCCTTGCAAGTTCATCAGCGCGTTCGTTCCTTTCGAACTTCCTGTGGCCTGGAACCCAAAACAAGGTTATATCATACCTACTTGCCATGTAGGATAACTTGTCGTACGTTTTTGTAACTATTTTGGAGGATATGGTAGAGGAGTTCAGCGCCGACATGGTCAGCACCGACATGGCTGGCTCAACCATTCGCAGGTTCGAAGGCCAAGTATATCTGCCTGGAAAACACTTGGTCTATCCGGAAGTCGGTAAGACCTTCGAGAACACCCCCGAATCTACACCTGAATCCATCTTGGATCCGTCAGTAAATAGCGCAATATTAAGCTCCTTCGGTAGTTAGGAAGTCCCAACCTAGGTGTCAGATAATCTGATGGTCCAGCAAAAACATCCTTCGGTAATCTTTCAAGAATACTGCTGTGACCGTAGAGTTCCTCCGTCCAGCAAACAGTTTCTCTGAGCCTGATTGTACTACTAGAGGCCAGCTTTTTAATATGAAGATCTAATGGGAGGAGGTGGAGAAGCACATTGAGAGCATCTGAGGGCGCCAATCTTAACGCTCCTGTAATGCACACACACGCACTCCTCTATACCTTTCCAAGCTTGGATATATTGGTTGTCTTTTTCAAAGGTGGTCACCATACCAGGGATCCATAATGTGAGGATTGGTCCCACTATGGCAGTGTATATCCACTTAGCCATACTCGGCTGGAGCCCCACTTTTTACCTATCATTTTTTACACGTGTAGAGGGCAACGTAGGCGTTTTTTGTTTTTTCTTCTGCGTTAGTTCGCCAGTTTAGTTTCGGATCAAGGATTGTACCAAAATAGATATGTAGAATGTATGGGAGGGATCTTACAAATCTATTGTATCCCCCTTTCTTGAGTTATAACTCATCATACGTAGGGCTTCGACAAAAGCCAGTATCTGAGACGGTTATATCTATTAAGATTAGTTCTCTATTTCCGATATCAGTATACCAAAGTTTATAGCACGAATGGTTGTCGCCTCGGTGCACTCAGTAATGAGGTGTTCTAGTGTTTCCCTATTTTCCCCACAGAATCCGCATTTGCCGTTGTTTCTTAGCAATCTATGGAAGTATTCGTTTACAGTGTCCTTTAAAAGGACTGCAACCCTGTGACAATTCGAAGATTGTTCTCATTTAAATCAAGAAAATATTTTATTTTTCTCTGTCGTAGGTTCTGAGAAATTTCTTCGAATGTCTTAGACCGTTGGAGAATTCCCAATCCAGGTTCCGGATGGAGTTTTAATTTAGTAACTTTTTTTTTCCTTGTCTTTCCGTGTTTGCTCCTTTTCTAGCTAGATTGTTTGCTCTTTCATTGCCTTCTATCCCTTGGTGTGCCGGCACCCAGAATAGGTGGACTTTATTATCTTTGCCTAATTTGTTCCGCTTCGGATATATACTGCGCTATATCTACATAATATATTTAGCGAAAACCTTAAATAAAATTTAAATATCACGTAACTGTCCAAGAAACTATCCTTGACTTTATAAATGGATAGATCTGCTTATAAATGGATACATCTTTAGAAATGGATAATGGATAGATAATACAACCACCGAATCTTAACTATTAATTAAACTGTGGTATACCTAACGCAAGAAGTGATGAAAATAATGTTTCTTCGTATGGTATACTATCTGGTCAGAGCAATTGGGGGTGTCACCATTTGATGAATGAAATTATATAAGGATAGTTTTCTTAAAGGCAAAGAGAGAACTTCACTGCAACTAACAGCTCTAATAGTCATGTTGCAATTGACTACAAGCCACTGTTTTAGTTAATTGAAAAATCGATTTAATTTTAAAATATAAGAACTTTTTATGTTGGTATATTGACAACAAAATTGGAATCAAACGAAATGAGCGGGAAAAATAATTCTAGAATAATGATGGGTGGATACATAAGATATGGGTGAATATAATACGGCTAATAAAACAAAAATGTTAAAACAAACTAACCCGTCTCTGTCTTCCACAGAAGAATCCTTTCTCGTGCCAAGATATAATTTTTCGGCAGTTGAGAAGCCGTGCGTCGTTTCCCACTACGCAGTTGCGTGTCCTGGATTGATTTTGCGTAACTATTTCCACATCGGCGTTGCCAACTGTTGCCACAATGGAAATGCAATTGAGTTCAAAATAACATATGTATATTGTTTAAACTGTATTACTGTAAGAGTCAGTTATTTTTCAAATAATATTTTAAACAAGAATTAAATAGTAATTCATTAAAAACCTAAGAACAGAATAAATTCATTCATTTATGCTGCCTGGTGACCGTTAAGGGTCGTTTACGGCGGGAAATTCCCAGAGCTTTATGGTACCTCGATGGCTCTAACTCCTAAAGGAACTGTCTTCTCTCATTTCCTAAGCGACCGTTGCCTGTGCTAGTCGAAGGTGTTCTTGTGTTGAAATAAGAAGTCCAATTAATAGGGTGAGTGTTCTCACAGGGTAACCATTTTATATATTTCTTAATACAGTGAGTGTTCTCACAGGGTAACCATTTTATATATTTCTTAATACAGTGAGTGTTCTCACAGGGTAACCATTTTATATATTTCTTAATACAGTGAGTGTTCTCACAGGGTAACCATTTTATATATTTCTTAATACAGTGAGTGTTCTCACAGGGTAACCATTTTATATATTTCTTAATACAGTGAGTGTTCTCTCACAGGGTAACCATTTTATATATTTCTTAATACAGTGAGTGTTCTCACAGGGTAACCATTTTATATATTTCTTAATACAGTGAGTGTTCTCACAGGGTAACCATTTTATATATTTCTTAATACAGTGAGTGTTCTCACAGAGTAACCATTTTATATATTTCTTAATATAGTGAGTTGTCTCTCAGAGCATACCATTTTTATCTATTTCTTAATACTATTCTACAACTGTATATTGTTTATTGTCATGAACTATTTTATTTACCAGAGATATAAGTAAAGCATAAGGTATACGGCACTGTCGCGCGCCATTCCCTTCAGTGTTTCGACCTTTTAGGTCTGTATAGCTAATTATCTTGTAACAGAGACCTCGCGTGCCATTCCCTTGGTCTCATTGCACGTTCCTGGTAATTAGTGCTAACTATTTGTTGACAGAGACCTCGCGCGCCATTCCCTTGGTCTCATTGCACGTTCACGATAGTTAAGGCTAGTGGTAAAAGTATTAGTACGTCGAGCGTCCATCCCTTCGTACTCGTGTGCACACTAAATTATATATAAACTACACCCTAGTTATAGTATATCCATTGCCTCTGATTTAGTCTCTGCGTGTATGTATATTTGTATGTGCGTATATTTTTATATGCATATGCATATGTATGTATTACATTGTTGTATTGTTATATTTTCTACTGTCTACGATTTATCTATTTTTGTATGGTTCTTTGGTTTCATTTATCAGAGAATGTTTTAACTACCCGAACAAACCTATCTGAAAACTGAGCTAATTAACATGAATAGTACCCATTAAATATTATAAGCTTTATTAATGTAAAATTGGTTGCTCAGGTATTGTTTTTCTGCTTGTTTACAGAAGTAGCGACATCCAGCCACCTCGACATCTAGGTCTCCCACACTTAATTTAGTTAATTTGTTTTTCTATTATTTGTAAGTACTTTACTTTTATATATGTATATTTTGTTCTTTTAGTTTAATGTTTTTATTTTCTAATTTTCACGCCCTCAAACCAAAATTTGATCTACATTACATTATCATTTTTATTATTTAAGGCTAGTTTTTAATGTTGTCTTGTGATTTTACTTTCTGCACGCAATTAATTTTTTTAAATTCCCAATTAATTTATTAGGAGGAGAGGTTGAAAGTTTGAAAGTTGAAATACCATAAAACATACACAATGTCATACATCATCATATTTTGCTATTTTGCTTTTCATTCATGCCTTCAGATGAAAATAGAACATTTCGTCATTGGCTGCATTATACCCTAAACCTACCATATTTAATTAAATTTTTAATGAATTTATTAACTATTTTTTACAAGACAAGGGTTAAAATATTATGTTATGTATATCCAAGAAACTATTATGTTTTAGATATGTATTTTATTCCATAGAATGGAGAAACGAAAGACCTTTTTGGCTACCTGTTTGCTTGACACCCTTCAGTGTAAAAAATTGTGGCGCCGTCCATTGATTCTTTCAGAAGCAAACAAAATCCATAGTACAAAATAGCCAGTAGAAATAATATAGGAGTAGCTTTCCAATTGATTTGAATTTGATTGGTTGAGATCAAATTTGGCAAGAGTGCTTCTTGCGGCCTATTCTGATCTGTACAGTAAATAGAATTTTGTTATATTTTTCGACATATTCTTCTTTTTCTCGTGCCGTCTCTATTAACGGATGTAGGCGACCCCTCTTTTTTAAGTACCGTTTACACTCTCAGTTATTTTGCGCAAACCGGTTTGCTCAAACCGAAATGGACCAATAAAATATTGTATATAAAGTGTAAACAGAAATCGTTATAGTCCGATCGACATTGACTTTGAAAATAAAATTTTCAAAATCTTTTATTTAAGGCAATGAATCTACATCTAAAATTACAGTTGAGGGTTGGAACCTTTGGTGTTACACAGCAAAATAAACTAACCAGTTTTTTAACCAAACTTTCAGTTTATAATCATCTGTTGATGATGCTAACATAATAAACAAACCAAACCAAACGCGCATCCAGTGTAAAAGTAAAAGTGTTTTGGTGTATTGTGGTGATTTAGTGTTTTTATTTTACATCTAAATATATACGATTTAAGATTACATTGTACTATTAAATATAGAAACGTTAAAAAAGGAGCAGCAAGTAAAGAACCAATAAAGAAATAACCTAATATAGAACAGTATTTCCGAGATGTAATAGTAATTTCATAAGCACAGAAATTATTATTTTTGTATTATTTATCTAATTCTTCATCTGAGTTACTGTCTTCCAGAGCTAAATCATAAACAATTATTTCTTCGACTTGATTTTCTTGAACTCCACTTGGTAATGCGAGTATTTCGTCATAGGTCGCAATTCGTTTTCGTCTAACTGCTATCCGAAGTCAGTAGAAGATTTTTGAACCGTTTTATTAGGCGTACATTCTTATATTCATAAGCTTGTAAGTGAATCCGACGCAGTGCTGCCTGGATGAGTTCTTGTCTGGTAGCAACCGGGCAGCATGATTTGACTTTGCACTAGACTTGTGAATGGTGTTAGAATTCTGGCATTTGATTGGTGGAAATTTTACGATTGACACTGTTGACCGTGGAAGAAAGATGTTCAAATTTCAAAGTTAACCTAACTGTTTTTGTTGTGGTTTTTGTTTTGGTTGGTGCTTTGGTGTTAAAAAATAGAAGTTGATCTGAGATCTAGTCTGGTCTGTTAAAAAAAGTCTGATATAAAAGCAAAACTTATACCCGATTTTTTTTATTTAAACACGCCATGGAATATTTGCAGGTAATTATCTAGCTGCTTGCAGCTTGTAATTTCCGTAATATATTGTTATTACTTTACTTATACTTATCAATTGTTACCGCTTTTTTGACGGAGGTAAACCCTTTTATAATTATACTTTGTACATTTTAGGATATTCTTCCGACTTCAACTTCCTATGAATACAAGATAATAGATTTTTCAAAAATCAGTGAACAAACATTTCACACAACCATCAGGGCCAATATATTTTCAAAGGAAGCTGCTGAAGCATGGCTCGAAGATTTTGAAAGCCAAAACAAAGTAAATTTTCGAGTTTTAAGAACTTATGGTGGTGATGGTCAATTAAAGCTTATATTTGAGGTGGTGGTTATTTTTTAAACTAGTGACTAGAATTATTCTGTGTGCAGTAAACTAAACAGGATTGAAGACAACATTATTTTTGTTAAGTTGTTTTTTATTTTAGAAAGATTATCGATGTCATCATAACACCAGAGCTAGTTTGCCTTCATCTAAAACTAAGACACCTTCATCCAAACATGTTAATTGTCAAGCTTCTTTAAAAATCACTGTAAAACAATATAAGATGAAAAGGTAATAATTTCATTCAGTCATAAGTCATAAGTACATTTTTATCAAGGTACTTTCATTTTAGAAGTCAAGATGATTTATTAAAGACACATCCATGTGAAATAGTAATAAAACATAATCACAATCACTTACTAGAGTGTGCAGATGCTTTAAGACACCGGAGACCAACTAAGGAAACGGAGGAAAAAATACTTAACTTGTTTTCAAAGGGACATTCCCCATCTTCGGCTTTGGATTTATTAAAATATGATTTACAAGAAGAATACGGTGATAATTATTATAGAATTGCAGCAGATGGTGCACTGTGTCCTAATTTGCAGTGGGTGTTTAACAAATATTATACTACATTCAACAAAGAATATGGTGCGTCAGATGGAATAGAAATGATAAAATCCCTACAACATTTTATTGAAGTATATAATCTCAAATGTAAGGATGAGTGTGCCAAATTGTTTTATAATGAAACAGATAATGAAGTTATCATAGCTATTTGCACCCCATTAATGAAACGGGTGCATGAAAATTTAAAATCTTCTTCAGAAATGATGTTTGTAGATGCATCGGGGTCCATGGACAGACACTGCAGTAGGATTTTCACCTTTCTTTCACCTAGTTTGGCAGGAGCTTTGCCCCTAGGCCTTTTAATTCTATTTTCAGAATCTGAAAAGGCAATTACACAAGGACTAACCGTATTAAGGACAATCTTACCCAAAAATGGATTTTTTGGACAAATGTATCCGCTAATTATTATGACAGATGACTCTAAAAGTGAAAGAAATAGTTTACACTCGGCGTTTCCAGAATCGAAACTTTTACTTTGTAAGTTCCATGTGTTACAAGCATTTTGGCGATTTTTGTTGAATGCAAAAAACCAAGTTAAAAGATGTGATGCACCTGTAATTTTTAATTTATTTAAAAGACTATTTAATTGTACAACAGTCAATGATGTAAATGTTATGTATGATAATATTATTAAAAATGATCTTGTTAAACAGTACTCAAATCTTATAACATACATAAAAAGTATATACTCTCGGGCTGATGAATGGGTGCCAGCTTTTGTGTTAGATTATAAGACCCGAGGTCATTTTACTAATAATTTAAGTGAATCAAATTTTCGAACTATAAAAGACAAAATTATGAACAGAATAAAAGCTTATAGTGTTGTACAGCTCTTCGATTTCATGACAACCAGATACGAAAGCTTCTTTGAAAGAAAACTTGCAGACTTTCTTAACAACAAAAGTGTTAATTATACTAAATCAAGATATAATATTCCTATTACAAAGACTAACGGTCTTTTGATAACCAAGCTTTCTGAAGATATTTTTCTCGTAAAAAATACCGCTAAGCAAACAGAATATCAAGTAAACATGTTTATAGAAGATTGTAGTTGTCCAGTTGGTATTCAGGGAGCACCCTGTAAGCACCAATTGGCTGTTGCTGTAAAATTTAATTTGAATCATAATTACTTACTTTTAAAAGAGAATCGGTCTATAAAAATTCTAATGCATAAGATTTTAACAGGGTCAAGTGAAAATTTGCCAGAGGGATGGTATAATAATGTGGACAATATGACAGTTAAACCAAGTAACGTAAAAATAACCAATTCATTTTTGCCAAATAATGAAATATTAAATGATCAACCAGACGACAATCATAACACAGAACCTCAAATAGAACCTGATGATGAAGAGAAGATAATAAATATAACACATAACCTTCAACAAATTTTTGATAAGTTACTTCAAGATATAAAAGAAGATTCTCAAGTTTTAGAAGCATCAGAAAAATTCATAGAAAACTTTAATAAGATTAAAACAAAATCAGCACTTGTGTCTAGTTTACACACATTTGGAAAACACCAATTTTATAGCTCAAAAAAAATGAATACCATTAAGGTGCAACCAACATCATTGGCTAGAAGAAAAGTTTATTTGGGAGGAAGAAGGCAACAACATACAGGTAGACCCGCAAAACGACATTTTACACCAGAACATGGTTATTCAAATGCCAGTGCGAAAGATGCTGGTCAGCCTCAGTGGCTTGTGCCTTTAAAAAGAAGAAAAACTACTGCAGCACCACATTCCCTATCACATTGTGTGGAGCAAAATATATCTTTAGGAAAAAGTCATTAGGGATAATAGATTTTAATAATTTGTGTATACTAGTTATGTATAAGTATCATGTACAAGTTGGTCCACATAAGATGCTTCTATATCTTATAATGAGATAAGCATAAAATACCTACAATCGCATTTCGAATGATTTGTTTTGATAACTATTCATATCTATTTGATATATTAAATATTTAAAATTGGCGCTTAATTATTGGACCAATAAGAAGTCAATAGATTCCGTCATAACACAAGTCTAGTGCAAAGTCAAATCATGCCTCCGGCTTATATACTCTATTGACTGCTTCTCGAAATTTCCCCAATTCTCGGAAAGCGTACTTCTTCATACCAGACAATTCTATTGTCTGATTCTCTTACTTCTCGACTTGACTAAAAGATGGCGCCTGAAAAAGTCTTTTAATTTCTGGCGGATACGTTGCGGTTGTGCAGGCAACCAGTAATACATTTTTAATTTCTGGCGGATAGGCCATTTTTCTTGACAATATCTATCGATAGTGGCATCTTTCATAATAATAGAAATACATCAAGAACTTCAGGATTGTGGTTTCAGTTTTCAGTTTATTAGAGTAAAGTTAATTGATACAAACTAATAATAACAAATGTAACTAATTCCTCAGCTACTTGTTAATGATTAATAATTAATATTCTTGTTTAGTCATGGCAACTATGATGTTTTAGCATAAATGCATTAAAAAGAAGAGTAAAAATTGAAAAATCCAGAATAAGTCCCAAATTAAAAATAGGTATATATGAATTTTGTAAAATCTATCAGAAAAAATGATAATATACCTATTATAGGCTATATCATTTAAAAAAATTGATATTTTTTAATTTTAAGTAGTCGAAATTCGTAAATATATTTAGAACACCCTTTAGGGCATCTAACTCAAATATCTTTACACATATATTTTTCTTCATCTCTATAAAATTGTCCTTCCAGATTTCAGAAATCATTATATAGATACCATTGTATCCCAGCCCAACTTCAGAAATAATGGTATCACTGACAATTTTTTACCACACTGAAATCTAACATTTGTTTTAAACAAATTGAAGTAATACAAGAACTATTAATTTTATGTATATACATATAACAAGAAGAAATAATTTATTGGGCAAGTCACAACCAAACATGACTACCCGTAGACACTAAGTGTTTCTGCCTTCCGGCTTCATCAATACGGAAGGAATCAGCAACGATAAACTAGCGATCCTGAAAAAAAGAAGGGAAGCAAACGAGGCACAAGGCGCCATTTGCAGCCTGGTTAGGCAGTAGCTTACAATTTGAAGCGTTACTACCGAAAAACCGCTGCGGAGGCGTTCCAACACACCTCGCCGCTATCACCTTGGCCCAGAGAAAACAATAAACCAAAGATGTTATCGTGGAGACTATATAATAAAAAGAAGAAAGAATTTATTGGGCAAATCTACAGTAAGATTAGTCATGAGACATGACTAAAACATGACTACCCGTAGACAATCAGTGTTTCTGCCTTCCGGCTTCGTCAATACGGGAGGAATCAGCAACGATGAACTAACGATCCTGAAAAAAAAAAGGGAAACGAACGAGGCACAAGGCGCCATTTTCATGTTTTAGTCATGTTTCATGACTAATCTTACTGTAGACTTGCCCAATAAATTCTTTCTTTTTTTTTATTATAGTCTCCACGATAATATCTTTTGTTTATACATATAACATTATATGTATATAACAAAGTCATAAGATTTTCAGCAGAATCTTAAAATAAAATAAAAAATAGCATTTAAAGACACATTTTATATCCGCCACACATTTTTGCAGCACCCTATAACTTTTCAAAAAAGGAAACAAAGGAGATAGACTTTACTCTATCGTTGATTCACCCTGTACATACGCATTTTTTTATTTAATATGATATAATATGTATATTTCTACTGTTGAAAATAAAATGATTGAAATATTCCTTCTCTTTTCACAGATAATCCAAATCCGAAAAACTTTCATCGGTCATAAAATCTTCTATACTCAATGATATTGCCGGAGATACAAAAGTAGGCAATTCAAGAGATGGTACTACGTCTTCTACTACGTCAGTAGGTACAACGACATGTTGGTTTTTAACAAACTAGAAGAAATGTTTACAAAATAAGATATTAAAAACTTACATTATATTCGTACATTAATAGCACACATAATATTTTCATAGATACAGCGTGATCCAGGCTTCCGAAAAAGCTCTATATTATGGTACGTATACACATGTGCCGCGAAAGCGTGGCACGCGCTCACCGTTTCGCCTCTATTGGTACGTGTTTTCAAGTTGCGCGCGGAACGCGGCAACAAAACAAACAGCTAGCGGCAAACCATCTCCAATCGGTTTTTCGACGCTCCGCTTTGTTTGTTCGTTGTTCAATTGGGACGGCCGGTGAAGACACCGCGCGCATTTATCAGTGACTATGTGTATTTTCTTTGAATAAATTCCCTTTTTTGTGTTTTTCTTTGAATATTGCTTATTAATGAAGTGTTTAAAGAGTCGCACTACTCATAATTAAAATTGCGTAGTTCTTCTCGGACGATAGAGACATGATTAACGACTAAACTAATGTTCGAGGGATTTCTATGGATTGCGGGATGTTCGTTAAAACAATAAAAGTAACGCGCGGCCAACGCTCGGCGCGCGCTGCACGTTCGCGGCGCAGCGCACCAATGTATACGTACCATTAGTTTTTTGGTTTGTGTATAATGGTACGTATACATTGGTGCGCTGCGCCGCGAAGGCGCAGCGCGCGCGCCGAGCGTTGTCCGCGCGTTAGCCCACGGCCACACAGAAATCGTTTTTTGCGTTTTTAGCGTGAAGCGTCTTTAGCGACTAAAACAAAATAACAGGATTATATAGGAGTGGCCACACCAAAAGCGTGTAGCGTTCGGCGTGTCTCGCAAAAAACGCAAATGAAAACAAATCAGTTTGTTTTCTGTAGCGTCTTTAGCGTTTTCTAAGATGAGACCCCGTCATAGGCGACGTTATATTTAATAATATAATAAAAATAAATTAAATAGTATGCATTTTTTTCATTTTAGGGTATTATCTAAAAATATTTTTATAAAGAACATCTACTGTTTAGGAAGATTCTATTAAATTCAAAAATTTGAAGGAAATGTTTGAAAACGTGTAGTTTGAAATGTTGAAAAACTAATAAATAAAGGAATATTTTCTTACGCGTAAAAAATAGTTTTTTACGTGTAACAAATAGTTTTTTACACGTAAAAAATATTTTCTTTTGCGTAACAAAAGCTTTTTTACCAGAAACAATAAGTTTATGACGCGTTAGAATTAGTTTTTTACGTGTAACAAATAGTTTTTTATACGTAAAAAATGTTTTTTTTTTGAAAACGTGTAGTTTGAAATGTTGAAAAACTAATAAATAAAGGAATATTTTCTTACGCGTAAAAAATAGTTTTTTACGTGTAACAAATAGTTTTTTACACGTAAAAAATATTTTCTTTTGCGTAACAAAAGCTTTTTTACCAGAAACAATAAGTTTTTGACGCGTTAGAATCAGTTTTTTACGTGTAACAAATAGTTTTTTATACGTAAAAAATATTTTTTTTTGCGTAAGAAAGGTTTTCTACCAGAAACAATAAGTTTCTGACGAGTAAAAAAAGAGTTTTTTATGTGTAACAAATATATTTTTACACGTAACAAATAGTTTTATACGCGTAAAAAATAGTTTTCTACCAGTAACAAATAGTTTTATATGCGTAAAAAAATAGTTTTCTACCAGTAACAAATAGTTTTATACGCGTAAAAATAGTTTTTTACGTGTAACAAATGTTTTTTTACGCGTAATAATTTCATTCACTTTTACAAAATTTGTATTAAAATATCAATATTTTTGATGAACACGTGGACTGCTCACAAATACACGTCGCGTCACTACGTTTTTCTAAGCCGTTAACACGTTTCGTTACTACGAGCTCGTGTGTCACGGCCGTCTCACTAGCTCGTATGTCACGGCTTTGGATTTTTACTCCCAGCGCGCGTAAAGAAGTTTCACTCCAAAATGTTTCATAAATCATGTCCTAAAATTGCATTAGTAACTAGAGATATTTACTATTCTATTATATAATTATTTATTATATTATAATTATAACAAGTACTAACCACAACACTACAACATAAAAAAAACTATAAACTAAAATTCCTAAAATAAATGGCAAATAATAATTATTATTTTTACACACACCACTGGCACTAGCAGTAGATTGTTTTGTCTCCGAATATAATCCCCGGCCCGTCCACAATTCAATCCCAGCATCTTTTATCTTCGTCTCTTCAACGTTAAAGGACGGTCCACACTTGCTATATAACACTGCTATATAGCAAAGTTATATAACATGTTACATATTTTTTAGTTATATTTAGCAAATTTCGATGCTATATAACTTGCTAGATGTTATCCATTTGTAGTCGGTAAAGATCAAAAGATGTTGTGCAACATTGCTATTGTAACATGAAACAACGCGTCCACACTTGCTAAATTTCTAGTTTAGCCGCTCATATTTTCAGGGACGTGCGCGACAGAATCTTAGTGTGGTGAGCTGATATTGGTTTGTTTATTTACTGGTCAATAATACCGTATGATCGAAAAAAAAACTGCGTCCCGTCGGCCTCCCGGCCAGTTGGCTTGGACATGACGATCGATGACATTCCCCATATAATTTTCCATATAAAATGACAGCGATTTTCATTTCATAGTATGTATTTGGAAACAGAAAAAGTTGAGAAATAATGCGTAATCTAATAGGCCAGTTCCAGCGGGAACAAAAGAAATGCAAATCAGGAACTGCATGGTTTAGATGAAGTGGATAATTCAAAATGGTTTGCTTTTGCTTTTACAGTACGTCTGTCTGTCCGTTCTGTAGCTACGGGGTATCCGTGAGAGAGGAAACGATATTCTCTCGATGTTTTTCGTAAAAAATAGACGACGCGTCCCATCAATAAAAATTCGACAAATTTGCAAGTAGCCAATAAAATGAGTGGGCGGAGCGATTTGCGGTGACGCACTCGTCAAATCGACGTATAGAATATATTGCTGTTTATTTAAATGTTTTTTGTCCGCATTCCTTTCATAGACACAGATCCAGGAGACGAGACGTACTGTAAATTATTAATGTTTTTAAAAGACAGACGACACCACGAGAAACAGCCGAGGCAAGTATTGAAAAGATAAGCTAATTGAGTTCAACTGTATCTAGATCTTGCTGGTAGGCTATGGCGGACTGAAACCGCTTTTTTCTCGACTTTCTTTCCCTTAGTTCAAAAATAATTACGCACGCCGCTGCTGCGAGCTGAACCTCTTTCTCGCCAAAACGATTCATGACTACGAAAACTATAATGTGGACGGCTCCCGGTTTTTTAACATGTTACATGTAGCTTTTTAAATAGCAATGTTATATAACATGTTACTAAATGTGGACCCTCTTTAACGGTGCCGATATCGCCTATCTCTTTCTCACAGGATTGATTGTTGGACGGGCCGGGAATCCACGAACTTGCGACGTTACTAATTGACATTATTGATAGAAACTGCAGACCTGCCGCGTCTTTTGCGTGTTTTTAATGGACACAAATCGAAAAAAGCGCTTAAAACTGTAAAATCGCAAAAAGCGCTTGAGACGCAAAAAACGCAAAACGCTAAAAACGTTTTCTGTGTGGCCGTGGACTTACTTTTATTGTTTTAACGAACATCCCGCGATCCATAGAAATCCCGCGAACATTCGTCTAGTCGTTAATCATGTCTCTATCGTCCGAGAAGAACTACGCAATTTTAATCATGAGTAGTGCGACTCTTTAAACACTCCATTAATAAACAATATTCAAAGAAAAACACAAAAAAGGGAATTTATTCAAAGAAAACACACATAGTCACTGATAAATGCGCGCGGTGTCTTCACCGGCGGTCCCAACTGAATAACGAACCAACAAAGCGGAGCGTCGAAAAACCGACTGGAGATGGTACGCGGCTAGCTGTTCGCGCGCGGAGCGCGCGCTACTTGGAAACACGTACCAATAGACGCGAATCGGTTTGCGGGCGGAGCGCGCGCAACTTTAAAACACGTACTAATAGAGACGAACAGGGGCGCGCGTGCCGCGCGTTCGCGGCGCAGCGCGCCAGTGTGTACGTACCATAATGGCACGTATACATTGGTGCGCTGCGCCGCTAACGCGCGGCACGCGCGCACCGATACGCCTCTATTGGTACGTGTTTTCAAGTTGCGCGCGCTCCGCGCGCAAACAGCTAGCGGCGAACCATCTCTGGTCGGTTTTTCGACGCTCCGCTTAGTGACTAAGTGTATTATATCGCGGGATGTTCGTTAAAACAATAAAAGTAACGCGCGGACAGCGCTCGGCGCGCGCGCTGCGCCTCTGCACCAATGTATACGTACCAGTAGAAACACCGCTCTAACACCACTCTAAGAATCAATTTTAGATGATATTTCAGGAAGCGTTAGGATTCTCTTCTTCTAATAATAATAATACATCTTCCTCTAGGGTCAACGGCCTAGCTAAGTTGAATCACCGGTTCCCATTAGAACACCGAAGTTAAGCGACTTAAGGCGATACTGGTGGATGGACGGGTAACCGGTTAGAAACTCTGTATCGTGCTGTTGTTCAAGGGAAAAGTGTAAAATCTATTGTTACACACTGCTCATTCACGCCGGTTCGAGGCCGAATGAGATCGGATATCTTGTGAGTAAGAGTTGATTTAGACTCTTCCTAAGTCGGTAGGCCATTGACCATGATATGGCCGAGGACCGCGGTTTGGATTCCGCGTAAACAAAGTAGGCCCCGTCCAGATTAGCCCTGGCAGCAAAAAGGAGACGTTAACTGAAATCTTTACTTTACTTTTTTCTTCCCCTAGGAGATGCAAGACCTTGTCGTTGGTGGGGAAGAATTGCACCAAGACATATAACGATGCCGGACGGGGCTACCTCTGTCCGTCATACCAGTCCGACTGACAGTGGTCATGTCTCGCGGGTAGAGGGTGTGGGGGGGGGGGGGTCTTGGCTTAACCGCCTGGACCAAGAGGAGACAACCTCACCAAAAACCTAAATCCTACGATGGCGGGACCAGGTCAAAGGGATGCGTGGCTATATAGAGGACTAACCATTACTGGCCTCAACCTTGGGGCATCAGGGGGCACCCCATTGTATTTACCCCTTACTTCTACATGCGGGGCTTTGTAGAAGTGGACCGACTATCCCTAACAACTCGTGGGAACACTATGAGATCTAGTACTTAAAACACCACTGGTGAAGCTGTGGGGAAGCCCCCTAGCGACACTGGGAACATGACAAATGAAAGTTCCAAAGGACCAAATCCAAAGGAAACTACAAGAGGGGCGGCTGACACTTGCTTGGGATCATCCTCCACAAGTGGCACACAAGCTACCACCTTCTCCAGCAAGGGTCGGGAGCCTACCTCTAGACCCAATAAGCGACACAAGCTACCGTTTCTTCTACCTGGCCCGGGTCAACCAGGCGGGCTAGACGATCCTCTGAGAATAGGTCTTAGCGGAGCAGAAGCACGGAGATACCCCCGACTGCTCCACGAAGGACTTGCTCCAGAGGAAGCAAAAGCGAAAACAATCCTCCGAAAAGGGGAGAGAAAAGAAACCAAGAAACAACCTGACCCATCTCCATCAAAGGGCAAGAGGGGGAGCGAGAACCTCTAACCTCTTCTCCAGTGAGAGAAAAAAGCCAGGATGGAAAGCCGTCCAACACCGGGAGGCAAAGCATGGACGTATCACCAGCTTTGCCGCTATTGCTAGACAAGTGAAAATGGCGATGCTGCCAAAGGATTTCTCAGAGGTTGATCTGACCTTTGACCACCGACCAGCAAACGTCTCTAGAAGAGGCTGTACTGGACGGAGTAGTGGAGATTGGATCGCAACACAACGATCTACAAAATGTGGGTCAGCTGCGTTTTGCGGGGATACACTTTCGGGTGGGCATGATCCTCATAGATTGTGTATCTTAAGAATCGGCGAATTGGCTGGTGGAAATCGCACCTAAGCTTAAAAATTGGCAAGGGCCGGAACTGGTTGCAGTGAAGGGAGAAAACATCCCTAAAGGGGCGGTCATCACGGTCTTTCTGCCGAGGAGCAAGAGGAAAGACACCACCTACCTGCTGAGCCTTATCGAGGGTCAGAATTTCAATGTCAGGACATCGAGTTGGCGAGTCATCAACTCGAGGGAGGAGGGTCATGGTCCGGTCCTCACAATAAGAATTGACCTCAAATCCAAGGAGGCAATAGATAAAGAGGGACATATCCTATATTATAGATATGGGACAAAACCAGTATCAGGTCTAATGAGAGACCAAGTTAAAGAGGTGGAGAAAATGGAGACAGATCCTCCAGCCTTCGCCTCACGGGTTCCTCAGCCGGAGGCAAGCTCTTCGACTGAGAAGGGCGGCACGGAGGGCCAAACACCAACCTTTGACGGGTGTGTACCCTCGGAGGAAGAACTGTTGTCAGAGGAGGATGGGAAATACCCTGTCCCCTCTACAACAGAGGTATGATGGGTTATAGACCGTGTGATGACTCAAGGAAGGGGGGCACAATAGATCTTTAAGGTCGCAGTGATTAACCCCCCTCTTACTCATTCTACATTCTACATGATAATATGTCTAACATTTTTTTGTATGATCCACATTGCCCGTATTAAACCTTCATTTAATTTCTTGAATACGGATACTTGAGAATACTTGGTAAATCCAGAAATATTTTACGACAAATTTTTCTTGCTAATAATAAAAAAATCAGCTGCTCCATTACAATAAACCTTATTTATTAATTTGTCACGTGAAAAATTGATTATTGAGTTAATTAAAAGATTGTTCTACTTTTCTGTAGATAGGTAAGACACTTTTAATAATAAACACACTCTATTGAAAGAGCGGAAGTCAAATCCTGTCTTATATATTGCCACCACGTTACTTAAACAAATTACAATGGAAATCACAAACTAAAATTTCAATATAGAGCTATTTTGGAAGACTGGGTCACCCTGTATACAGGCTGTTTTTTTCCTGAAGTTGTACGGAGCGACTAACAATGATTAAAAAGCAGTAAACAGTAAAAAAATACTTAAATAATGTTATATTGATTAAAATCTTTAAAAAAATGACTTGACTTGAAAGAAAATAACTTAAGTCAAAGACTTACGATTTAAGTCATTTGAAGTTTATATTGAAATTGACTTAAGACTTAAGTCTTTTTAAAACTGACTTGTTGCAGCTCTGGCTAAAACGAATTATCGACCGTAAAATTTTACCAAATTATCTATGGCAAATTATGTCAATTCAATAACGTCATTTTTGGGGATTTTTTTATCTTCTTGAAAATTTACTAAATAAAAGTTTTGACTTTGTGATATGTGACATCGACATATTTTTCAATATAAAAAAACTATTTTTCAATAGAACTACAGTATTTAACATAGGAAACGAATACTAACATTATACCCACTTAGTTTCATCCCTGCGTTCAAAAGAATGTTAAAAATTAAAGTAATCAGCGAAATTAAGCCGCACTCAAAACCTCAAAATTAGTCGAATAAATTCATTGTTTCAATAGTGTAGAAAAGTTTGTTCCTCTAATTTCAAACTTATAACTTTTTCCACTAATTATAGTAGTGTAAAATCTCAACATCGGAGACAATGACAGTCCAAGGAGATATTTTCTTTTATACTGTTGTAAGGTTGTGTATTTTTTTTAAATTTATTTTACTTACACTGACAAACACGTCGAAAAAATTAGTCGGATGAAACTGGCCATTCTCCTCATTATATTGCAAACTATCAACAATTCTTTGCTGTGTATCGTAATAAGCGGACAATCTAAACACTCTTTCAGAACATTTTGCTATATATCTCATTTGCTTGAGAGCTTCGCATGCTTCTGGGTATCGACTTTTCTTCAGAGTGTCATAAAATGATTCTTCAAATTTTTTATCCTATTAATAATTATTCATCGAGTTAAAAAATTAAACCGTAATAAAATACCGTATGATCGAGAAAAAACGGTGTCAGCGATGGCTATGGAATGAAGATCGCTGTCATTTTATATGGAAATTTATATGGGAAATGTCATCGATGTTCATTTCCCAGCCAACTGGACGCCGTTTTTTTTTCGATCATACGGTATAATAAATGTATAAACTTTTAGATTATACATTTATTATTATAATTAACTAGAAAAACTTTAAATTAGTTATGTCGATATTAACCGGATATCGAACCTTAACCGTAACATATACAGGGTGGTCCGAACTGTATTCCTGAAACTTCGGCGGCATATTCTGCAGATAAAAATAAGTAAAAATGGTCGTATAAATGTATGTCCTAAGATGCTTAATTTCGGAGATACAGGGTGTAGAAGTTTCATTTTTATTTCTATTTTTTCCAAATAATTTCTGAAATAACGTCAATATTTGGATGAAAATTGGTGCCTGGGAGTTCTTTGACATGAGAAATTTCATTTTGATGTTTTGGTAATTTGACATGTATGATAACTGTCTTTAAGAGTAATACCTTTTCGTCCTGTATAAAACTACTGAGTGAAAAAATATACATCTCATAATGTCTTTTATATAGTAAAAATCGCTACGAGCAGCCGTTCTCAAGATATTGTTACGTTTTTCGTCGGTTTCTGTGTTTTCGAATTTCTAGACTCTTCTAGATCATATTAAAGCGGGACTGGTTTCGCAACAATATTTAGAATAGAAATAGTCAATACATGTCATTATTGAAAAAAAATAAACACGTTGAGTAGATAATTTTTGACTGAAAAAATAAATTTAAGAAATTTTAATTTTTTTAAATTAATCATAGGTTTTTCTGCGAAAAAACGATGATAAAACATGGATAAAACAGTTTCTGTTGAACTTTTGACACAAAAATATTTCAAATTTATAATTTTAGTCTAGAAACTATTTAGTCAACATCATGTTTAATTTTATGTCAATGATGACAAGTATTAATAATTTCGATTCCAAATATCTCGAGAACAATTACAAACGATTTTTACCAAGAAACCTTTTCTACGTAAAAAACGTCGTAAATGTATATTCTTTTACTCAGTAGTTTTATACAGGTACGGACGAAAAGTTATTACTCTTCAAACAAGTTCAAAGTATGTAGGTGGCGCCCTCTACAATTAGGAGTCATGTTGACATCAAAATCAAATTTTTCATGCCAAAAAAACCCCAGATATCCATTTTCATCCAAATATTGACGTTATTTCAGAAATTATTTGGAAAAAATCGAAATAAAAATGAAACTTCTACACCCTGTATCTCCGAAACTAAGCATTTTAGGACATACATGTATACGAACTTTTTTACTTATTTTTATCTGCGGAACATGCTGCCGAAGTTTCCGGAATACAGTTCGGGCCATAGCATATATAACAGACAATATTTATATGTCAAAAAACTCAAATTCTCATCCAAATATTGACGTTATTTCAGAAATTATTTGATAAAAATAGAAATAAAAATGAAACTTCTACACCCTGTATCTCCGAAACGAAGCATTTTAGTACATACATTTATACGAACTTTTTACTTATTTTAATGTGCAGAATAGGATGCAGAATACAGTTCGGACCACCCTGTATATTACATATTATATTATTCACTTACCAGTGAAAAATTAATTCATTATTTCCTTCAATTTTGCCCGAGAGTGGTCAAGTTTTGTTTGACACATTTTGGATCAAATTGAAATGTGTCAAATGAAACGTCAAGTGAAATTGTCGAGGATCCCTACCCTAGGGCCCCACGTCCGTCCACCATGCATGAACACATGGATAGCATTATAGCGCTGATTGAAAAAATAAGAAGATGCGCAACCTTATGGGCGATCAACACTTACTTTTCCTTCCTTTTTTTATATTGCTAATATGCTAAATTTTTTATCATTTTTCGTAATTTTCGGTGTAATTAAATTTAGTAAATATTCAAAGTCGGGTCCGGCCATTCTCGTAAAGTTTTGGAATTGATCATTAGCCCTCCTCCAGACTCTAAGTTGTTAAATAAATTATATCGATTTCTCAAATTCGGTTTGCCAACAGCAACAATGATGTTTTCGATTTTTCTTCTTTTTATAATTAAATTAAACTGTGCATAACGATGAATGCATCCGCGGCTATCTCTTGGTCGGCCATTGTTTTCACCAGCTCAACTCTGCTGTGCGCGCACAAGTGGATCACTTCATTCGTCGAAAAATAAATTTTTAAATTACTGCGCCGTGCGCGTACGCTCAGCTCGTGCGTGCTGAAGTCTAAACGCACCTTTAGGTCGCGTGTCTTTCCAATTCTTTCAATCGACGATTATACTCCTTCCTTAATATTTTTATGCAAAGTAATCGACTTATAATATAGTTTATTTCAAATTAATATTGAAAGTACTGAAAAATTGTTTACCTTCTTATGAAAATCATCCAAAATTTGACGTTGCATTTTTTGTAATATGCCTCCCCATTGATTAGTAACATCTAACATCGATTCAATAATAGCTTGATCAGATGGAATAACTTCTATCTCATATTTTTCGAATTCTTTAGCCAATTCATGCCATTCTTCTGACAATTTTAAGGCCAAAAAGTTTTCGGCTACCAATAAAGTTACCTGTTTTTTTAAAGAAATATTAGCTTAGTTCGGGTTTTTTTATTTACGATTCTGGACCGTCCTGGAACTGTGATACGCATGCGCAGCAGTATTTGCAATATCCGGCAATATTCAGCAATTGCAATAACCGGCAATTTTTTTTCATCTTCGCATGCGCAGTAAAGTTCTAGGTTCTAGGACGGTTCAGAATCGGTAATAACAAAAACACGAACGAAGCTATTAATAACCATGTTTAGTAAGGTTAGATTTTAATTCAAACACAATACCTACAGTTCATACCAAATAAACTTTTAGTCACGTGATTAAGCTTAACCGGCACAGCGTTGCCCACTTTTATATATTTTCTTTTAATCACACTATTTTAGGGGAAACAAAAATAAATTAATTATAAATAATAAACAGTTATTATTTACATCAACAAAACTCACCTTAACAGCACTTACGGGACATAAAGGGCCATTATTATCGCTTTCCAGTTTAAAATATTCTAATACAGTTGCGATGAGTTTTTACGGTTATTAAGCTATCTTCTACACTTCGCACTAAAAGCGGTTCTAAAAAGAACAATGTTTGACTGCAAGGTCTGCTAGTAAACATTTTGAAGCTTAAAGTATCACAACACCATTTATTTAAACCAAAAACTCGTAATACAAAACTAAATTGTCAAAGCAAATGACAATAATGTCAGAAAATAAATAAATAAATGCGGCAACTTGATATTTTTTACAGCAGAGGTACTACCTGAATCCCCAGCGCAAAATTTAAATTCCAGTTAGGCAGCACGGCGCCGAATATGTCCATGGTTGGCAACAATGAATTTAAAAATTGCGCCCTCGGTTATGTAACTAAAAGTTTAATTGATATCAAATATACATAATGTATGCGCTAACATGTAATGAGTTTTTTTAATTTTTCACTTTATTCGATAAATATATTAATACATTGTCATACATACAGCCGTTACTCGCTGACGAGTATTCGACACACATAAAGAAGATGGTCACGCAAGGCGTTTTCTTTCATGAGCTTTTCTGTGACTGAAAAGCCCGATACGTGATGTTATCTGCCTACCGCACTCCGGACATTCAAAAATCTCATTGCTTTGTTACCTCTTTACTTTTTGGTTGCCGCTGTTAACTGAGTTTACAACTCTTCTCCATTGAGTTCTATTGTGAGCTGCTTTTTCCCACTCATTCTGCATGTTAATTCCCTTTAAGTTTTCGTGGAAAATGTCCTTGTACCTTTTCAGTTGTCCACCCGGCCTCTTCTTACCGTCTACAAGCTCACCGTAAAGCAGAGATTTTGGTATGCGATTTTCTTGCATTCTGTATACGTGACCAGCCCATCTTAAGCGGGATTTTGTGACCATGACTTCAATACTGTCGCAGTTAGCTTGTTCAAGGACCGATACGTTTGAGACATGATGGAACTACCGGACTCTTAAGAGTTGTCTAAGGTGTCTCTGTTGCAACTTGTTTAATGCGTTCATGTGTCGGCGGTACGGCACCCAGGTTTCGCTCCCATATAACATGGTGGGGATTATAATTGCTGGTACACTGCAAGTTTTGTTTTTGTACTCAAGTCATGATTGTAGAAAACCCTGTCTTTTAATTTCCAGAATGCTCTTGAGGCGTTACTAATCCTGTGCTGAATTTCAGAGTCAATATTGGCCTTTTCCGAAATCAAACTGCCAAGGTAATTGAATTCCGCCACATATTCCAATAGTTCTTCTCCGATTTTTATAGCATTGTTGTGATCTTCCGGGGGAGTGTACATGATTTTAGTTTTGTCGATGTTTAGCTTAAGGCCCAAAGCCTCGTATGCCCAGGTATATGTGTTCAACATTTCTTGTAATTGTTGTACCGTGTTTGCAACTAGAGCGCAGTCGGCAGCGTATTGAAGTTCTGTGATAAATTTTGTACGTGTTTTTGCACTGATTCTTTTTATGTTGAACAGATCGCCGTCATATCGGTATCTAATGCCAATCCTCTCTCCTGCAGTTTGCTGCCCACTATAATGGAGAGCGCTGCCATGAATATGTTGAATAAGAGAGGCGCTAAGAGACATCCCTGCCTAACTCCTGTATTTGTTAGGAATGGGTCGCTCAGTGATCCATGATGTGACACTCTTGACTTGTTGTTGTTATGGAGGCTTTTACAGACTGTAAGAAATTTGTTGGGGACTCCGAACTTTTTCATAATTGTCCAAAGCGCATCTCTGTTCACAGAGTCGAAGGCTTCGATTAATACATTGATTGGTTCTAGTGTTATCTATAATTTTAGAATTGTTGTTTTTAGGGAAATTTGATTAGTAAATAATTTGAACTATTATTATAATAAGACTAATTGACATCTAGTAAACTAAATAGATTTTGTTGTGGTGCCTACAATGACTATAATCTATCTAACGAGAAAAGATATGCCAGTGACTGTTATTTACAAATAACAGTTTACAATAGTTGCTGAAATCTTACACAGAGTCTGGGGTTTGGTCTAAGCAGAAAAAATATGTCAGTGAGTAGAGAGGGGTTGTTATTTAACGATTTATGGGAGTTGTTGCCATAAAATGTTGTTGCTTCCCAAAAATAACAGTTACGAAAGTTTCAGTGTGCTAACAGCGAATGCTCGTTATGTGAAGTAATTCAATTAGTATTCATCATCATTAAAATTCTCAGATTATTCCACCATTTCCAATTATTTCCATTCCACCATTTCCAATCTCCCTCACATATTTAGGTACTTTCTTTGTGGTTGGGCTCATTGTTGTATATTGTTGGCTATGTGGGCCCCAGTTATCCCTGCTAATTTAATTTCCTAATATCATGGTCCCATCTCAGGTTTGGTCTTCCTTTAAATCTTTTAGTTCCTCGTGGGTACCATGTTATTATTTTTGTGGTCCATCTGTTGTCCGTCCTTCTTGCCAAGTGTCTTGCCCATTGCCACTTCAGGGATTTGATTCTGTGGATGACATCTATTACCTGGGTCTTTTGTCGTCACTCTGTTCTTTTATATGGTCTTTCTTGTTTATTCCTAGCATATTTCTTTATTTAAGAGTACAGGTTTTGAATGCATAGGTCATGACTGGTAGTACACATTGGTCAAATATTTTCTTCTTTGGATCGAGTGGCATTCTAGATTTGAATATGATTGAGTTTCTTCCATAAGTACTCCATGCTCAAGGTCTATATATTCTAAAGGACTGTTCGATCGCGTTAAATCGTCGCTATCTTAATCACCATGGATGCTTACGTCACGCAGGGACCAGCGTTCCACAGTGCGGCGGATGGTTATTCTAGCGGGACAAAATCTCAGGAGCGATTTTTGGGATTTAAAATCTAAGAACGTAGCAAATGGTCTAATATATAGCAATCATATGGTTAAATTTATTTATTTATTAACAACTTAATTTATTAATAAATAAATAAATACAAGATAATAAAACTATGATATTATTCGTATATGACACACAAAAACCGTACTGTAAACTATTGCCAAATACATAAAATTATGATATCAGGTGAAATACTTACAAAAAACTCTTTAGCAGTTATTTTTTATTACTTTGTATTCTTGTGACATCCTGTATATTTTACTTTAAAAAATTCTATTTTATTTTGAAAATAGTAAATAAGATATTTTAATTTTAACACTCGGTAATTGTAAACTCATATACAGTAAGATCTAAGACAATTTTTTAAAACTTTTATTAAAACTAGTAATAATCATTTAGTTTTATTATAAATTATCAGAAAGTAAAAAAGGTTTTAGCATATCGTCATGCTTTATTTAACTAGAACATCATTTGGATGTTTTTGTCTTGAGGAAAATTGCCGAACTGACTATTGATATCATTCATTAGCTGCCCATACACGGAAAGGCCCTGCCTATGGACTTGGCCTTGGGTCCGGGCCTTTAATCCAAAATACCATAGGTTTGCGTGAAAGGCAAAGTCCGCGGATATATTTCCGCTATGGTAATTTGGGTGAAAGCCTCGGCCTCAAGGCCAAGTCCAAAGGCCGGGCCTTTCCGTGTATGGGCAGCTATTAATTTTTTAAACTCAGTGCCTTTCGATGGAGTTAAGGCTTCAACAATTACATCAGCATCCTTACTCCTTACTACCACTAGCCCTAAAGCTTATAGTACTTGCAAAACCCAATTCTTCTTTTGAATGCTCTTCAATTAACCCTTTAACGAGTCTTTGTTTCGTTTTTATACTATCCGATTGAAATGAAACTTTTGGGTATTCACCTGTTAAGCTTGAACTCCTTGTGACTGACTACCTGTCTTGGTAACTATTAGTAACTCAAAAGATCTACATCATTCAATATATCAATATTTGAAAAAAGTGAAAGTTTCATATTTGCAGAATAAAGGCACAGATATTTGCAGAAAAAAGGCACCTACAGTAGAAAAGTACATAACTTTGACAATCTTCAACATAATTTGGCTTTGGAATAAAATGTATAAGCACTTTTAAATATTTTGTTTTCGTATAACCTCTGCAGAAAACGATCAAATTTGATTGATAAAAATGTATCGAAATACAAAGAATATATACGACCTAAAAATAATTCATGCATTTTTATATCAATTGGAATGTCTACTATTTATTCTTATCAGTACACATTTTTGGGTTATTTCTTACCAAACGATTTTGTCCCGCTAGATTTATCTTCCGCCGCACTGTGCGCTCGTCCGTTAAACGCAAAAATAACTGTCACTGTTTAAAATCTTTTGCGCGAACTTCAACTCGGTCCCTAGAAAACGTAAAAAAACTGACAGTACAGGAAGATAGGAATTGAACTATCCTTATCTCTATAGTATCCTTGCTCCATGTTAACTTAATTCTTCGGTTGATTTCTGGTACTAGAGATCCCGAGCTGTGTATTAGTTGTAATATATGTATTCTTCTACTATTTCCAGTTTTGTGTTATTTATTAGCATGTCTTTTCTGTCTACTAGTTCGTTGTACATTACTTTAGTTTTTGCTAAATTCATTTTCAGACCTATTTTATTGCTGGCTGTATTTAGTTCATTAAATTGTGTTTGTAGTTATTCAGGACTATTGGCAATTAGGACTATGCCATCAGCGAATCTTAGATGGTTAAAATATTCAACATCTATTTTTAATCCTTTGTTGGTCCAGTCTACTTGACGGAAGATTTCTTCTAGTGTTGCTGTAAACAGCTTTGGGGATATCGGGTCTCCCTGTCGTACTCCTTTGCCAGTTGGAAACTCTCGGTTGTTTAACCAATTAATATTATATAACATATTTTGTGTGCTCCAATTTATATTAGTTAATAGACAAAATGGATTATTTATGTAAAATATTTTACTATTTTATTTCTTAAATCTATCTATTTCTCTAATCTTAAATAATTTAAACCTGTGAGCAGAGCATACCTGATCTTCTCGTGACAGATCTTCATTAAATAATTTATAAAATTCATCCGTTGTTTCCACCACGTCTCGTTGTCTTACTTCTAATATCTGCAACAAGCAATACACTTTTGGGCGACAGCTAATTAATAAGTCAGCTATAGACGGATTTCCCACAAATTTTCTACATGGACAATTGGTTTCATAATACTGAACCTCACCCATTATTGGTATCAGTGGATCTAAGGTTGAAATTATTCATCTATATTTTTAATTTTATGAGTGAGTTTTTGTTAGAAGAGTGGAACCAACCAATAAATGCCATAGGTATCCAAAACACTATTACCTACAATTGCTCCATATTGATCAACTTTAACATGGAGTTCTGTATTTTCTTGGCGAAATGTGTCCAGTAATAAAGATTTAATTCTTTGTCCATTTCGTCTCCATGTTATCAAATAGGGAACGCATTCGGTTATTTCACATAAATCGATTAGGACACCCAATGCAACTATTTTTGTTGGTAGGCAACTCATCTAAAATGATCGTAACTTTCGAATACTTTAAAGGAAGTAATTTAATCGTTTGCATATAAAAAGAGTAATCGTTTTTTTAATACCTGAACAATATCTAATAGTAAATATATCCCGTCCATTTCAATAAATGCTTTACTCAACGATTCAGAACATGCTATTTTATTCCAAATAAGGCTTAAAGTCAGAATTATAATTCGTTGCCCTTGCACCGGATCTTGCGGATTTGGATTTATATACCTATTCATATATTTTATAATCATAGGTAAAAGCTCTCTTGCCTAAAATATATAAGTTGATTATTAGATAAAGAAGCCATTTTTAGAAATCAAACCGTTGTCTTAAATAGAATTTATTTAATGATTTATTCTCAAACAATCAATTATTATATTAAATTAGCTAATTAACTCTTTTGAAGATGTTATTTAATACCTATCTTTATTAATAGTAATAATATTATTATGCCAGTGTTCAAAATTAACTCTCTTTTAAAACGACCTCAATAATATGTTTATTTAAATCGCATTATGTATTTTTTATCATTGCTTTTATTTACGAAATGCTGTAAAGACGTTATTGGATTTGTATAAAAGATCTACCTTTTCTGGATGGTATATTTGTTCTAAGAGGCAAATCGATACTGCTATTAAAACTTGGTGGTTTTTTGAAAGATAATTTGCTTCTAAATATTCGTTGCACAATGCTGAAATAATAATATCACGTTAGAATATTGTATTTCATACAGTCCGGCATAAATGTTTATTAGTTGAGGCAGTTGAGGGTTAGAAAGAACCGTTGCATAGCAAAATAAAACACTAGAGACTAGTGTTCACCACTATAATTACCACAATACACCAAAATACTTTCGCCAAAATGCACAGGTGATTAAATCTAGTGATGGGAAAAACCGATTAATTTCAATAATCGAGTACTAGAGTATCAAGTGATTGCAATAACCGAGTGATCGCTCGAGCGAAATATCACTCGTATTTAAAAATACGGTTTTCACCCGTCGCTTGTTGTAAGTACTCGTTAAGGCCAAGCGCCAAACAGTAAGTTGCGTGCGCAGGGCACATAATATCATAATAATATTCTTTCGGTAATGAACGGCAAGTAGTAAGCGGCGAGCGATTCGCTTGATTTAGTTTATTTCGAAGCATTGTCGATGTAGGTCGTAAAATTTTATCCCTCAGATACGCAACGGATAAATATACCGGGTGCGTCTCAAAAGTGGATCACCCCTATAACTATTTTTTCAGATAAAACAACGAGATTTGGTATGTTAGTATATGACATAAATTAGGATTGATTGACATATTCAATTGTTTTCCGTCACTTTCGGTTTCACCGGAAATGACTACAACTTTTGATTTTTAAATGGTACTCGCGGTATTTTTTTACTTTATTCGGTAGAAAATGACACTCTGAATAGAATGACACATCACAAGTCAACTTTTGGCCTTTTTCGCATATGGTTTATTTGAAATTGTAACATGCGGTTCATAACGAAAATTTGACTCGAAGTACCAAGTGTTTGGTATCAAATTATTCATAAAAAAATTATTTTTCGAAATATGCTAATGAGCCACCCTCGTTCCATTTGAAAAAAATTAAGATATGATCAAAAATACGATTTGGGCATCTTTTAACCGGCCAGGACAAGACACTAAAAACATTAGACGATCAAATCTATTTTTGCAAGGCTCCTCGATTAAAAATTAGTGTTTTTAACACATCCATGGCACTCTAGATTCAAATTTATAATACAATTTGTTTTTGAGCGAATATGTCAAAAGTTGAATGAACTTGAAATGACATTCTATTTAGAATATCATTTTCTATCAAATAAAGTAAAAAAATACCGAGGGTGCCATTTAAAAATTAAAATTTGTAGTCATTTCCGGTGAAACAGGAAGTGACAGAAAACAATTGAATACGTCAATCAATCCTAATTTATGTCATATACTAACATACCAAATCTCATTTTTTTATCTAAAAATAATAAAGAAGTTATAGGGGTGAGCCACTTTTGAGCCGCACCCGGTATATACAGCTTCGTATATTGCTACCTGCAATGTATGTAGAAAATTCGCTCGGCTTTTTATAGAGTATGTCACATTAAAATCGGACTTCAATTTATTTCATTCTAGGATCGCTTGCGTTCGTCGCTTGGTACTCGTCACTGGCATCGCTCGTTCATAATCGAGCGATGTCGGTTATTTCAATAATCGAGTACTCAAGCGAATTTTCGCTCGAGTTATCCCATTACTAATTAAAACTATAATTTTAATCACCTGCAGATGATGCTAACATGGTTAGTGAAACAGTTAGCGCCCAGTGAATTAGTATTTTTATTTTCCCATAAATGTTTATAATATTAGCAATTTACGACCGGTTGCAACCGGAAAATAGGTTACTTCGGATTTATCTTTTATGATCCTATTTACCTATTATGAACTATCTAACTGTGATACGCATGCGCAGAGTGGAATATGCACCATTTTTACAATGCGCATGCGGCGTGGAGTCCTCAGAATGTTCAAAATCGGTAATAACAGAAACCCAAAGAAAGCTATTACATTGTTAGAGCTGGTAAGTGTGTTATATATTTTTAGAAATTTATATTAGGCCAATCAAATTAGAGGGTCCACAAAAAAGCGTTGGAAAGCTAATTATGGTCTTGACTTGCACAGTTGACATGAAAGATAAGTATCTTAGTTTTTGCACCTCCGCCCGACTCAGGAAGACCAACAGATAGAAAAATTGCCTGGCTCGTAGAAAAACCTTTGAACCGTAGCTATGGAAGTCCTATTTGCGGCAAGTTTTTGATAGGCACCCTTATAACATCATGCACAGAATAAAAATAGCTTTCATTTGACATATAAATGATCAAAAATTTTTATGGGCGCAATGTCGTTTCCAAAATCAGCTAGGTTTGGTTAGGCTAGTTTGGTTAATGAAAGGTCTGGTCTAACGATTAAGTCTATCGAACGAGAGGATACATGACAGTTGTGTCTGTCATTTTAACGCAAACATAATTTATATTTCCTGACATGGTTGTAATGTCGTCTGTCGAAATCTTCCCTAGCTCGTTGGACAGACTTTAGTCATTTATATATCCGACTCAGCTCGGTAAAACATTCGTATTCTGCTAACAAAGCACCTATCGGACTTACAACATAAAGTGTTGTTACCTAAAACCATTTATTTCTATTGATAAATTAATTTAGTAATATTTCCAGCTCTACCTACATAATATTATATTAAAACCTCCATTATATGCAACTGAATCGCATATGCTCTTAAATTTATAACAGAAATGGCACAGAAGTTCAACACTCCTCAGTATGATTTGATAATTAGCCGTTGAGGCAAATTGT
This sequence comes from Sitophilus oryzae, assembly GCF_002938485.1. Lineage (NCBI taxonomy): Eukaryota > Metazoa > Arthropoda > Insecta > Coleoptera > Curculionidae > Sitophilus > Sitophilus oryzae. The sequence goes on from NW_022147434.1 coordinate 2,933,276, forward strand.
CTTCCTTCATTTATTAGCTCCAATATTCTAAAATGTTATAAATAATGTTAATATTCTATTATTTATTTACTTCATTTATCTTCTTCTCTATCTCTAGTTATCTTTTATATCTCATCTTATATTTTACCAACTTAACAATAACATAAATTAATTTATTAAGTATATATTAGTGAGCTTGATTAAGAGGACCTACAGAATATGCAAGATTATTTTTTTTTAATCCATTACAAACTAAATTCTCTAAGAAGACTTACTCGGTGTTTACATACTTGCATTTTTTATCCCTTTTCTACATTCACTACCCTTAATAACATAAACTAAAAAAAAATAATAAACTAATATGTTTTACATTAAAGGACCACCATCTTCAACAAATTCTTCAGTAGATATAGGCACTATATTGTGTAAAATATTTATAGAAACATTGATTAAATATCGTGATTGTAATGGTTTCCATTTTATTGCTTGCTGTTTGCCTATTAATTTCAATAACCCCATTACTATTCTGCATTCCTCGATAACCTATAATAAATTTAAAAAAAATATTTTCCTACATGATGAGTTGATAATAATTAAATAATGTCTGCATGTTCAACTATTATTGCATGTGCATAGCCAATATTAATTTGTCATTTCAATTCAAAATTAGGGATTCGAAATAGATCATCTAATTTCTCGCTGAACAAAATTTATATTTTCATACATAAAGTTTATGCAACAACAACATAGTATTTTCAATATCTTAATAAAATTATTATAGTTTGTTACAACTACAACTGTCACGAATGTAACATATTCCTTCACAAGATAGAATATATAGAACGGTGAATCGCATACAATGGAATTGTGAAATTTAGCTATTTGAAATTATCAATAAATTTATACCATTGTTAGAGATATAGTTTATTAATAATTAATAGACCTAATTGATATATTAATTAGGTCTCACTGAAAACTTAAAAGATCACTTTCTATAAATACTCGTAAAGTAGGAGGTGAAGTATATCCAACGTGAAATCCAACAACAAACAAGAATGATTTCAACAGAAAATACCCTCAAAGTGGCAGAAGAGAGAAAATAAATCTACCTTTCAATTAAAATGACAGATAACTACTGTTACTGTCAAACCTTCTCTTGTTGGTCAAACTACATCTTCAAAAATATATTTCACGGCAACCTCAATAATAGAAGTCAATATGAATATAGTGCGTACAAAATTAAACAGCAAATAGAAAAAAAAATAACAAAGAAGAACATATATCTGTTATTAACATAATTATTACGTTATCAATATTTAAATAAAATTGGTCGTGTACTGATATCGTTGCAAGAATATTGAAACCAATTAATTATATTATTATTTTATTGTAATTTTATTGTATATTTACCGAAAACATAATAAAAACAATTCACTTTTGAATTATAATACAAGTCAACTGTCGCTAATGTAATATATTCTTCCGCGGAACAGACGCAGGCAAACGGTTTATCGTATACAACAGAATTGTGAAATTGAGGTATTTGAAAATATCAATAAATTTACACCAGTACATTTTGATATATAGCAGATTTAAATATTAATTTAATTATTTCTTTTTTTCTTTAACCATTAGTTTATATCTATGTATATAGTTTTTTTTCTTTCTTGGGTATGAGGTTTTATAATTAAATGATGGAAAAGATTTTTTATGCGACGTTTCGCTTCAACATAGTGGGCTCTTTCACGCATTTGTACAGACTGTTCCTAATAAGACGACTTCAAGTTTTAGAATAAAGTGCTTGAAACAGCCCACTATGCTGGAGCAAAACGTCGCATAAAAAAATGTTTTAAACCTCATACCCAAGAAAAGAAAAAAAACTATATAGGTTTAAAGATTAATAGACTCCGCTCAAGAAAACCACCACTCTCGTCAAAAACACTTGGGATTACTGACGAGAATGCAGAGCTCAACTTATATGCTGCAGGGATGAACGAATGGATGAAAAAACGCTGCTCCACAAAGTCGGGATTTCACATGTATTTTAGCAGTACCTCCTGGTTTTGAGCAGCCTATATAATGTAACTTTAAACAGGCTGAGAACCGAACATGGCAGATGCATGGATTCTCTCTACAAATGGGGAAAGGCTCCCACTCCGGTATGTGATTGTGGAGCTCTACGACAGACTGTTCGACATATTAGAGAAGAATGCGCTTTTACGGCATGGCGTATGAGGGAGATTTTGGAGATTTCCTAAAGGTAACACCAACTGCAGTTGATTATATAAAAAGACTAGATGTTTGTAACAAGTTTGTTTTGTACAATATTTTAAATTTTCTTTTTTTACATTTTGTATTATCTAACATGTAGAATTTTTGTTCTTATTTTTATTTCATATTTACGGCTGTAGTGATAACATGTGATTTTATGTGTACTAAAGCCATACGCCAAATAAATAATAAATACCTTTGGGCCTGTCAGGATATGCCTATAAAATGAAATGCACATTAACAATAATGCCATACAGCACATGTCTTCGTTACATGGAGTTAAACGGCATTCGGTTATTCGGTTTGGAGAAAAAATAACGTCCTGTGCCATAGCTAGCATGGCGATATCTAAAATAATTATGTCAAGACGTGTATTGTTTGATTTAGAAAATTAAAAATATACAGGGTGGCCCGAACTGTATTCCGGAAACTTCGGCAGCATGTTCCGCAGATAAAAATAAGTAAAAAAGTTCGTATACATGTATGTCCTAAAATGCTTAGTTTCGGAGATACAGGGTGTAGAAGTTTCATTTTTATTTCGATTTTTTCCAAATAATTTCTGAAATAACGTCAATATTTGGATGAAAATAGATATCTGGGGTTTTTTTGGCATGAAAAATTTGATTTTGATGTCAATATGACTCCTATTTGTAGGGGGCCCCACCTACATGTGTTTTAACTGTTTTGAAGAGTAATAACTTTAAAAAATATCTCTTGGTAAAACTCGCTACGAGCAACCGTTCTAAAGATATTTAGAATGGTTAGGTTAGACAAAAAATATACAGTTTAGTAGATAGTTATTTGACTGAAATAATAAATCTGGAAAATTTTTTATTTTTTTAAATTATTCACAAAAACATTTCAAATTTATGATTTCAGTTTAATAACTGTTAGTCAACATGTTTATTTTATGTCAATGATGATAGGTCTTGATAATTTCGATTCCAAATATCTCGAGAACCATTTCTTGTAGCGATTTTTACCAAGAGATCTTTTTTACGTAAAAAATGTCGTAAATTTATATTTTTCACTTAACTCACTATTTTCATTTAACTCAACAATTTTATACATGTACGGACGAAAAGTTATCACTCTTCAAACAAGTTAAAAAAATATCTTGGTGGCGCCCTCTACAAGTAAGAGTCATATTGACATCAAAATCAAATTTCTCATGTCAAAAAACTTCCAGACGCCCATATGCATCCAAATATTGACGTTAATTCATAAATTATTTAGAAAAAATCGAGATAAATATGAAACTTTTACACCCGGTATCTCCGCAACTAAGCATTTTAAGACAAAAATTTATAAGAACTTTTTTACCTATTTTTATATGCAGAATATGCTGACGAAGTTTCCGGAATACAGTTTGGACCACCTGTATGTATAAATAATGCCTGGGCCAATTGCAATGAAACTTATACCGTATGATCGAAAAAACGGCGTCCAGTTGGCATTCCCCATATAATTTTACATATAAAATGACAGGGATATTCATATCGTAGCCATCGCTGATGCTGTTTTTTTTTCGATCATATTGTACAGCGACGGCTGGGAATGACAATCGATGATAATTTGTAACGTCAATCTCTAAATGTCATTTACTAAAAATTGACATAAAATTTGTCAAAAATTAACATTAATTATACACATCCCGACACAAATCTATTTCCAAAAAAATATCTTTTCTCCAAATTTAAATTACACCATTTAAAAATCATTTTTACTCAATATAAAAATAAATTACAACCTTGTTGGTCAACTCGCAATAAGCGCCATTAAAAAATACAGAAGAGTTACGGGCCAAGTAAATGACGTGTAGGACTTGACCTTGCCAAAATTATCGATTGTCATTCCCCACACAGCCGTCTTTGACGCCGTTTTTTCTCTATCGTAGCGAACAAGGCTTTTCAAAGCGGTTATAAGGAATATCTTTGACACATATTTAAAAATGTATACAGGATATATAATAGAAACTGTACCGTAACAAAATGTTAAATTTCCGGATAACAAATCGGGATAAACGTTCATTAACATCAATAGTATCGCCAGAATATTATTTCTTTCTAAACGGGTTGCTTCCCTTAAACAAAATAATCTAAACGTCCATTGTAAACTCCTGAAAAAAATTGATCTAAAATAAAATAGTCCCTCAGCAGAGCTGCGACAGGTAATTTAAAAAAACTTAAGTCTTAACTTTCTAAAATCAAAATGATTTGAGTCTTAAGTCAAATTCAACATAAAGTTCAAATGATTTATGTCTTATCAAAAAATGAATCGATTCGTTATTAAAATTTAAAAAAGAGTTTAATTTAGAAGCTTCATTCTTGCTTTATATATGAGTTTTGCGATAAAACGCAAGGTTTTCGAGTAATTTATAAAAAATGGCAGAAAAATATGCAGTTTGTAGATGAAAAATCAACATTTTCAATCCTAAATAAATAACTCGGAAAATATTAATTTTCTGAAAAAAATAATAGATCATTATTTGCTTAGAATTCATCCCTTTATTGATTTTTGAATGTAAAATGGGTGATTTATTTTTCACCCCCGAGAAGAGGTGGCACTCACCTCCAGGGTGAAAGCACACATCGCTACTATGTAAAATGGGGCTACTTTGTCACCCGGGGTAACTTTGTCACCTTGAGCGCGCTGATGATCTTAATTTTTTTTTTAATTTTTTTTAATTGTTGCTTCCTTTGCGAATACCTTTCAAAAAAAAATACGAATGTATGAAAAAACCCCGGGTAGCCGGACTAATAACCACAATTTCACTGAAGAACAGGAGGCGGAAGCGGTGCGCGCAGTGCGAAATGGTATGAGCAAAAAACAGGCGTCCAGAGTTTATCAAATTCCACGGAGCACCGTTAGTAACAGACATGTAACAGATGCCTTGGTAGGCATACAAAACCTAGAGATCATCCAACCTTCCTGAGTCAGGAGGAAGAAACCATCATTGCAAGAACCCTTGGCGTCGTTGCAGATTGGGGATTCCCGCTCAATAAACCCGATATCAAGCAAATAGTGAAAAAAAATATTATTTTAAGTTTCCTTATTAATATTACAGAATGTTTTTAAGATTTATTACGTTTGATAATATTATTTTCCTGTTGGAAATAAAGTATTTTGTACAATGATTTGTTTTTTTTTGCAGTTTTATTTTAAAAATTAAAAAATATACATATATAGGTATATACATTTTTTTCCGGGGATTCAATATATGGGCTTACTTTGTCATTCTAGCTATTTCTATGCATTTTGCAAGCATTTTTAATAAGGTGAATTGTCACCCTATTTTGTATTTTTTTCTAAATTCCTTATGGATGCTAAGCAGCTGGTTTTGTGGCTGCGCATACAAAATGATACCGTCGGTATACTTGATATTTTTCAGGCCGAAAATCGAAAAAATAAAAAAGTTACAGGGTAAAACATGATCAAAAGGTGACAAAGTAGCCCCGTTTTACGTAACTTTTGTTTCTTACAATATCTCTATTCACTGTTAAAATTTCACGTCAATCGGTGCGGGTGTTCAGAATTCGGACCCTAAAACCCTCGCTTACTAGCCTATAAGTTAGAATGTATACAAGGTGTTTCCAAAAACATGTGCCATCTCTGGTGGGGAGATTCCTCACGTAAAAATGAGATGAATTTTTCATACCAACATAGGTCCGATTCTGCTTTGTTTCGTAGTTACAGGGTATTAAAGCCTTAATATTTTTTCGATTTATTATAATTTTCTTCCAAGTACTTCGAATCAAATTTTGAGGGTAAAAGTTACTATAAATGCGACATATAAAGCTGAAAAAGTGTCGAGATAGTCACCAGGGATGTGCATATGGGTTATAACTGGAATATTTTTCTAAAGAAAGAATGTACGCCACTGACTTTTTTTTAAAAATAATTATGATTTTTACGTGTTTCTCCCCACGAGAGATGGCACATGTTTCTGGAAACACCCTGTATAATTATGTATGCTGAAATGAATTAAAAATATATTCAATTTATACGTAATATGGAGCAATTTTGCTTTTCTATTATTAAATAAGACAACATCGATTTTTTTTTCAACAGCAGAGTTGCTCGCTGAACCCTTTGTCTATGGCTGAACCCTTTCCTCCTGAATGGGAACGAATGGTAAGATGTATTCTAGTCATAAGTCAGAAAAAGCGGTTACCAAAGTGAAAATCTTGTAGGCGCTTTCATAGTTTGGGCGGTCGCCTTTTCCAAAACTAGAGGCAATATCTTTCCTACTATTGAGATATCCAGTATCTCATCGCCCCTAGGCATGCCTGGTTTTTCATTCGGATATCTGGCTCGCCAGTTAGGTTCTAGTCTTGTCAAAAGCGAATTTACAATGTGTCTTGCTAAAAATTTCTGACCTGTAAAAATATACACATTAAGATATTCTTATATTATCTCATAATCATAATGAGTCTAATTTCCGAATATAGATCATACCAAATAAAATTTTAGTCACGAGATTAAGCTTGACCTACACAGTATTGACCACTTTTACATATTTTATTTTAATCAAAATATTTTAGGAAACAAACATAAATTAATTATAAATATACAAACAGTTATTATGTATGTACAGGGCGCGTCAAATTCGACGCTTTTAAATGGAAAAATCCTTTTCTATAGGAGATAGACAAAAACTAATATCGGTGTCTGGAGTTCAATTTTTGTCAAAAACATGATGGTGAAAACCGCACATCGATATCTGTTACCGTTTCGGAGTTACGGGGTGTTTTTCAAAAATATGCATTTTTAACAAATCGCTGTAACTTTTTTGGTATGGAAAATTTTGTATTTTTATGAAAACATTTCCAAAGCACCTTTTTACGTAGAATTTAATGGTTTAAGTATAATTTTTTTAAAATTAATAATTTAAGAATTATCAACTGAAAATTTGATTTTTTATACGGGACACCCTGTATATTTTTAATTAACTGAAAAGAATTTAAAATTACCTTTCCAAAAATATAGCACACTTCATATTTTGTTTTGTAATAATCCCCTTCGAAATACAGAATTTTTAAAAGTTCGCCACTTTTAACTAGTAGGCTTTGGACCCCTCATTGATGATATGCCCTTAATGGAACTCGAAACCATATTTTTCCGTTATCAGCAAATTTCTACAGCCAATTTCAAGAATAATTGAATAGCTGACCAAGAACCCAGCCGTTGGTCGTCGAGGCCGCCTGATTTAGTGCCCATGAATCTTAACCTATGGATATATTTGCGGAAGAATAAAGGTTCCTTATTCTTCTGTATAATCTAGATAAGAATTAGAAATGCTTAGCAGTTATAAGAGGGTATCTTTCACCTCCACTTAGTTAATGAATTCCGCGAGAAATGTTCAAAAACTGCCCCGTCTGTCCGTAACAGAAGACGGTCGATATGTCGAACACCTGTAGCAAATCTCATGTCCTGGTTTGCCATTTATTTTTATTGTTATTAGATATACCGTATGATCGAAAAAACGGCGTCCAGTTGGCTTGGAAATGACGATCGATGACATTTCCCATATAATTTTACATTTAAAATGACAGCGATCTTCATTTCTAACGCCGTTTTTATTCGATCATACGGTAGTTTAAATGTGTTGATGTCGGTTAAATATATTTTAAATTGTTATAAAATTCTGCATCTCTCATAGCAAATATTATTTTCGTTTTAATTGATGCTCATAGCTTGAATTTTTTACATTACAGCCGGTGCCGTTCAAAGCCTACTTATTTAAAGCGGGCGAATTTTTATATACTCTATATCTCGAAGAGGAATCGAGCAAAATATCAAGTGTGTTATATTTTTGGAAGGTAATTTTAAATTCTTTTCAATAAATAAAATATACAGGGTGTCCCATATAAAAATCAATTTTTCTGTTGATAACCCTTAAATTATTAATTTAAAAAAATTAAACTAAAACAATTAAATTCTACGTAAAAGGCGCTTTGGAAATGTTTTCATAGAAATACAAAATTTTCCATAGCAAAAAGTTACAGCGATTTGTTAAAAATGCACATTTTTGAAAACACCCCGTAACTCCGAAACGGTAACAGATATATTGCTGTGCGGTTTTCACCATCATGTTTTGATGAAAATTGAGCTCCAGACACCGATATTAGTTTTCGTCTATCTCCTATAGAAAGGGTGTTTCCATTTAAAAAGCGTCGAATTTGACCCACCCTGTACAGGGTGGTCGAAAGTAGTCTGTTTTAACAGAGAAAACAGATTTCCTGACTAGATAGAGCAAAACCGACATAGATGTCATGGGCTCGATTTCTGAGATACGTTTAATTGCGTAAACCGCTTGTTGATATTTTCACAGCCAACAGAGATACGGGGCCTTTTTAAATTTTTTTACCATTTTGAAAATTGCCCATAACTTTTTTATTTCGCGTAATAATAAAATTCTGTAGAAACGTCCTTAAGGCACTTTTTTAAGCACAATCCAGTGGCGTAGTCATTTTTTTTCTATACTTGCTCTTTTTGTCAGAAATAATAAAAAATATAATTTTTTAAATAGAAATCGTAGTTGGCTATGAACTTAAAAAAATGCTGGCGTTTAACCCTTTCCAACAATATAAAGTTATGGGTATCTATTTTTAAGAATGAGAGAAATATGAGGGTTTTTATCTTTATACCGAAGCGGGCTTTGATTATATTTATGATATGATATGATATTATTTTATTATTTATCTGCATAATTAAAGACTTTTGAAAAGGTAAATTAACATTCCATTATTATTAGTATTAGTAATTATAACTGAAATCGATACAATAAACAAAGAACAAAACTAAAAAAAAAACGTATTTTTTGAGTGACGAATATAGTTTTCTAAAAAAATCAAAGATGTTCAAATTGAGCACCTCATTGTTGAATACACAATAAACATCTTTTGTGCACAGAGTTACAACGATTTATTAAGCGAACTGGTTTAATAAGTCCAAAAGCTTGCCTAGTAGCCTTTGCAATTCTTCTCTTGTCCTAATGGTTCTTCCTTTATATATAAGGTCTTTTAATTTCCCCATAAAAAGTCGAAAGGAGATAAATCACAGGACCTGGGAGGGAAAGATATGGGCCCCTTGTTCCAACCAATTCTCTCTAAATTCTCCATTTAATAGTTCAGTTGTAACTCTAGCGTTTTAATTGTAATTGGTAATACTAATGTTACGGATTCCGTGGGTCCACTATTTAAACTCACGATAAAATACTTAACGAATTTATTTGTTTCACTCTGTACACACAACTTATACTATTTACAACACAACTTATGCAACTACTATTACTCTAACGGTATTTCGCGGTATTTTCAAACTTCAGACTTCAAACTTTAAACTTGTCCAACTGTCAAGCGCGGGCCTTATATACCCCTGGCGGTTGTTTCTAGATTTTTCTAAAGAATTCTATAATTTTCTTTACTTTCTGGCGAATGCGCCAGCTTCCTCAATGCACCGTTGCGGTTATGCAACCAGTAATACATTTACCTTAACATTTGCCCCCTTCTCAAATTTGATCGTCCCGATCAAAGGTTTCCTGTCTGGTATCTCTTCAATCGATCCAGATGAACTACTTTCATCTTACTTCTAGGGCTGCGTTGAATCCGGTACACAACATCATTTATCCTCTTGATGACTGTATAAGGACCTTCCCATGCTGGAGTTAACTTTGGGGACCTCCCTTTCTTGCGCTGTGGGTTATATAACCATACCATATCGTCCTGTTGAAATCCCGTAGAATTAGCTCTGAGGTCGTAACGAGCTTTCATCCGGTCACTGGCTAGCGTAATCTTACTTCTCACGGCCTTATGAATTCCCAATAACCTTTCCTTCAGTTCATCCGCGTAGTCCTCTACGTTCGTGGTGCTGTCGTCTGGTGATCCGAACACCAAGTCACAAGGCAACCGTAATTCTCGACCAAATAAAATCTTCGATGGTGAAAGTCCGGTGGTGTTGTGAACTGCACTTCTATATGCCATTAGGAATAGTGGTATATGCTGATCCCAATCTCTTTGATGTTCATCCACCATTTTCGAGAGATGTTCTTCAATGGTCTTATTGAATCTCTCGACCATCCCATCAGACTGCGGATGTAAAGCTGTTGTCCTAGTCTTGTGAATACCAAGCAGATCACACATCTTCTGGAACAGTCTTGACTCGAAGTTCCTTCCTTGGTCAGTGTGAAGCTCTAAAGGAATTCCAAATCTACTGAAGACATTATTGACTAATACTTCAGCTACAGTCGATGCTTCTTGGTTTGGAATGGCAAAAACTTCTGGCCATTTACTGAAATAATCCATCGCCACTAAAACGTACTTGTTGCCCTTGTGCGTTTCAGGGAATGGGCCTGCAATGTCAACAGCGATTCTTTCGAATGGCAGTCCAACGTTATATTGTTTCATTTTTCCCCTAGATCGAGTGCTTGGTCCTTGGCTGGCTGCACAAATTTTACATTGTCGACACCATTTCTTGACATCTTCGCAATAATCCACCCAGTAAAAGCGATCTCTCAGCTTGCTCAAGGTCTTGTTTACCCCAAGATGGGCTCCAGTTTTACCACCGTGAATTTCTTCCAATACCTGGGTAACTTTCTTCCTTGGTACCAGTAACTGAGTTGTTACTGTCCTGCCATCCGCACTTTCCCACGTGCGCTTTAACAATCCATTCTCAATAACCAGTGAATTCCACTGAGCCCAGAGAGCTTTGAAAACGAGCCCTCTGTTTGCAATATCCTGCCACGGTGGTCTCTCGCCGTTACCTTCCTTGAGCCGTAGTATTGCTCCGATGTCTGGATCTTCCATTTGGTCGTTCCTCAATTGTGTCGTCGTCCACTGTTCATCGGTTCCAAGCTTAAAACTCCTTATCATGACAGTAATTTCACGTTGTTCCGTTTTACTGCAGTGCTTACAATCGATTTGACAGGGTCTTCTGGATAAACCGTCTGCGTTACCATGCATCTTTCCAGCACGATGTTGGATGGTAAAGTGATACTGCTGGAGCTTCTCGAGCCATCGTGCTATTTGACCTTCAGGTTGTTTCATCTCCATAAGCCATTTGAGAGCCGCATGATCTGTCCTAATTAAAAATTCTTGGCCATACAGGTATTTATGAAAATGATCAACTGCCTTCACAATTGCTAGCAGCTCCTTCCGGGTAACGCAGTAATTCCTTTCTGGTTTAGATAGAACTCGACTGTAATATTCTATCACTCGTTCTTCGCCATCTTGCACTTGTGATAGCACTGCACCGATGCCGATGTTGCTGGCGTCGGTATCCAGGATATACCTCCCTTGTTGTTGTGGGTAGGCTAAAATAGGACTTGAACATAAAGCCGCCTTAAGTCTTCCAAAGGCTACATCACAATCGGTGTTCCATTCGTAGCCGACTTCATCACCTGTAAGTCTATGTAAGGGTGCAGCTATATTGGCAAATCCCTTGACAAATCTTCTGTAATAGGTGCATAAACCCAGAAAACTTCTAAGTTCATGTTTGTCGCGAGGTTTAGGCCAATCCTTGATCGCAGCGATTTTCTTCTGGTCGGTGTAAATTCCGTCTGCCGAGACTACATGACCCAAGAATTCCACTTGTCGCTGGAATAAGCTACACTTCTTCGGGTTCAAGTACAGGTGAGCATTCCGTATGCGGCCAAAGACTTCTTCTAAATTTCGCAAATGCTCCTCAAAAGTTCTTCCCATAACCAATACATCGTCGAGGTAAACCAAGCACGTTTTCCAAGTTAATCCTCTTAACACCACCTCCATGAGACGTTCGAAAGTGGCTGGAGCATTGCATAATCCAAACGGCATGACCTTGAATTGGTTAGTCCGTTTCCTGTAGAGAAAGCCGTCTTTTCTTTGTCTTCCTCGTCTAGACCAACTTGCCAGTATCCACTCTTTAAGTCGAGAGTGGAGAACCGGCAATGAACTTGCCAGAGTTGTTAATGTGTCATCTATACGTGGCAGTGGGTAGCTATCTTTCTTAGTGACGTCATTGAGCTTCCTATAATCCACGCAGAATCGTGTACTACCATCTTTCTTCGTCACCAAAACAACAGGAGATGACCATGGACTTGATGATTCTTCGATTACTCCATCTTCTAACATCTTATCTACCATTTCTATTTACCTAATCTACTATTTCTTGTTGTTTGGAAAGGGGCACCCTTCTAGGACGTTGTCGAATCGGCTGAGCATGACCAGTATTAATCCGGTGCTTCACAAAATCCGTTCTTCCACTGTTGTTCTTCTCAAAAATACTGCCATGCTTTAGCAGGAACTGCTTGGCCTTCTGTTTCTCCTCAGGTGTTAGGTGATCCCATGACTGTTCTAGATGTTTTAGTGTTTCTTGGGATGCCTTTTGTGTAACAGCTGACGACACTTCATCACATCGGGTGACACCTCTTACAGGTTCGCAGATGGCTATCTTGTCACCTTTTGGATCTTGACACAATTCAGGGAAAACATTCGCAATTCTGATCGGTATATTCTTGTCGGTGTTCACCAATGATTTTCCTACTAAGTACCTATCTTGTTTCTTGTCGCCACTTTGTACCAGTCCAACACAGCACCCAGCGATTTTCTCCACTTTACCGAATACGATCTTCTCGGTATTACCAGGTATCACCACAGTTTCCGCTGATCTTACATCCATTCTTCCTGGTCCCTCGTCTGGAGATAACATAAACTCTTCATTTCCGATATTCAGGATATTTCTCTGGTGATCGAACGAAAATCCATGTTGACGAATCACATCCATGCCCAAGATGAAGTCATCTTCAATATCTGCCACTAAAACGCTATGCTGGAACTTCAAATTTCCTAACTTCAGTTCGACGATAGCCTCTCCCCGTACAACGGCCATTTCCCCCGTAACTGTACGTAAACACACTCTTCTTCTCAGAGGCATCAGCTTCAATCCTTGCATCGAGTTAGCCCGCACCAACGATACCATAGCGCCAGTGTCCACAGTCATTCGAATTCCCTTTCCATTGACTTTCCCGTCGATCACCAAACTGTCAGCGGTTCTTTCCAGACTCCTAATGGAAAAAATCCTGGGGGCTCTGTTCTCCCCAGTCAATACTTGCCCCTTAGTATTGACTGATTTTAGTTTTCCTGGTGCCTACGTTCTCTGGATGGTGAACGGGATCGCATTTGAACGCGGCAATCCCGTTTAATGTGGCCATTCCTGCCACATCTATAGCACCTTATGTCCTGGAATCTTCTCTGGTTCTCTGTCTGGGTGTTGTTGACTCCCTTGTTTATTAGTAGCTCACATAGTTTGTCGAATTTTCTACACATCTCCTCCAAACTTCTGTGGGTACTCTCGGGCTGTTCCTCTACCGTTACCGATCTTATCTTCGGTCTAGGGATGGCGCTAAAAGCAGCTTCAATTTCCAGCGCCCTGACCAGTGCTTCGCTGCTGGTAGAAAATCGTGATATTTGTAGCGCCCTCTGTAATTCGTTGTCCCTCAATCCGCTGATAAAACACTGGGCGGCGAGTTCCTCCCTAAACCCTTCCGGTGCTTCTGGATATGCCAGGTGTACCAACCGACGTAAGTCTGCTTCAAATTCCTGCAGACTCTCTCCGGACCTCTGCATGCGTGTCTTGATCTGGGCCTGGTAAAGTTGACGTCGATGTTGGTCGCCATATCTTCGGTCCAATGCAGTAACCAAGGTTTCGTACTCCTGCTGTTGGGCTGCAGGAATAGTTTGTAGCAATTCCAGGGCAGGGCCACGCAGCGCGATGACGAGTGCCGCTGCTTTCTCCTGGTCAGTCCATCCATTGGCAGCAGCCGCTGCTTCAAACTGGCGGTGGTACATCGTCCAGGTGGTTTGTCCATGTAGGTCGGGGCTTTAAGGTTCGCAGTTCCCGGAACGCCAGGTGTCCTTACTTGTACCTTGGTCTTCTGTAGGTCCATCTCCAACTTTTCTATCTTCTGCTGAAGGCGCTCCTCCAGATCTTCTACGGCTTCTTGGAAGTGGTTCTGCTGTTCCTGGCAACGTTCTTCCAACATTGCTTGTTGCTGTTCCCCCAAGCTTTTCTGAAGTCGAATTTCTTGATTTTCTAAAGTTTTCTTAAGACGGTCCTGATCTTCTTGTCTTTCTTTCTGGCGGCGCGTTTCTATATCTTCTAAAATTTCCCTCCATTCATTCTTCTGACGAATTTCTAAATTGCCTAAAATTTTCTCAAGCCGGTCCTGTTCTTCTTCTTTGTCTTGTTGTCGTTGAATTTTCAAACTTGGAAAATTTTTTCAAGCCGGTCCTGTTCTTCCTGTTTATCTTGTTGTTGTTGGAATTTCAAATCTCCGAAAATCTTCTCAAGCCGGTCCTGTTCTTCTTGTTTTTCTTTTTGTCGTTGTAATTTTTCCTCTTCTTTATCTTTTGCTTTCTCTTTTTCTAGTCGGGCTCGCTCTTCTTCTCGTTCTTTACGGAGTCTTTCTTGTTCTTCTGCCTTCTCTCTTTCTAGTCGGGCTCGCTCTTCTTCTCGTTCTTTACGAAGTCTTTCTTGTTCTTCTGCCTTCTCTCTTCTCATATTCTCCATAAAAATCACCCAATAATTTGCTTACTTCCTCCAGTTTTTCTTCGCTTGTTTCCTTGTACCAACCATAAAAATACTCTAATTCGGTCTAAAATCTTCCAATCCACTTAATTTCTGCTTAAAATCCTCTTGAATCGCACTTCCGACACCAATGATTCCGTGGGTCCACTATTTAAACTCACGATAAAATACTTAACGAATTTATTTGTTTCACTCTGTACACACAACTTATACTATTTACAACACAACTTATGCAACTACTATTACTCTAACGGTATTTCGCGGTATTTTCAAACTTCAGACTTCAAACTTTAAACTTGTCCAACTGTCAAAGCGCGGGCCTTATATACCCCCTGGCGGTTGTTTCTAGATTTTTCTAAAGAATTCTATAATTTTCTTTACTTTCTGGCGAATGCGCCAGCTTCCTCAATGCACCGTTGCGGTTATGCAACCAGTAATACACATTTACCTTAACACTAATATAGAATGTTGAGTTACCTTTTCAACCCAAGTAGCACGAAATATTGGCTGCTCATTGTTTCTATATTGGCTCAATATTGATTCATTTTCGTTCGCACATCAATGTTGTGCCAATGTTGGGTCAATATTGTATTTTATTCAGTACATCTAATCTTGGTAAACAATATTGTACCCATATTAGTTTCTTAGTTTTCGCCAATATTGAAAATAATCAATGTCGGCCCATGATTGGCATTAACAATATTTTATTGTGACATTGGCCCAATATGCCTTTTATATTGATGTTTTGGATATTGGCATTTACATAATTAACTAAATTGGAACAATATTGAAATGCATTCTGTTTAGAATAAAATCGCTACCTATAGTAGATATCGATACCTGGGTTGATACTTTGACATGTGGCTTGCATCCCTACTATCTCATGATTTTCATAAAAGTTTGCTTTTAAAATTCTTGCTCGATTCCTAAAGCATCTAGCGCCAAGGATCGATCGGGTATTTCGCGTGTAATCTATAAATAAAAAAAAACTTACACCAAAGACTAACCAAGGCGATTTGGCGTATTTTAATTTATTTTAAATAAATAAAGAAATAAATAAAAACAGCTGAAAAAAAAATAAAAAAAAGCTCTGCCTCTGCCGGGGCTCGAACCATCACCCGTCGCTCCCGAATCGGCAGCCTCAACCACGGAGCTACACGCTGCTTTAGAAACCAGACTCTATTGAAGCATTACTTTCTTCTGCCGTTCCAATACGCATGCGCCGGCGCCGGGTGATGCTTTGGAATCGCCGCGCGCCGGGCCGCGTTCCGGTACCTAGATCAGTGTTGCCAGATGTAACATAATTATCCAATTATTATAACAAAATTTTCCCAAAAAAAATCTGTACCATAATCGATAGTTGAAACATAATTTGGTAACCTGTTACAATTAATGTTTTATCAACCATGAAATATATTTTTATGAGAAATAATTTAACTTTAAGGTAGTTAATGCAAAATAACTCAAGTGGTTTTAAAGTTTAAAAAAAATGTTAAGGTATAAAGCAGTAAATATCCGCGGCAAATCAAGTAATTCCGATTTTAAAATGCGGGAAGAGAAACCAGACCCCAAAATATAAAACTGACTGAGAAAATACGTTTAATAGCTGGTTGAAACCTATTAAAATTAAGTTAAACCGACAAAAAATAGAATCCAAATTTATTGCTATCATTATATTTTTTAGAGAATTCCCTCAGCCAAATATATCGCTTGTAACATAATTTTATAATAAATTCGATACTTTGATCTACATTGATCCATAATTTCATATCCGACACCTGGCAACGCTGACCTAGACGCTTTTACTGACGAGTTGACATGACATAAAAAGCTGTTGCTGTGACAGTGAAAGATTTCTTTTGTAAGCAAATTGTGTTTTTATCGTGATCAAATCAAAGTAAGTACTGTTGATGTTAGTTGAGTAAGTATGTCGAATAAACCTATTCCAATGCTTAACAATTAACACGTATAATACAAGAAATATGTGCTATAGCTATAAGCTGTATTGTTTGTAGGTTCACGGGTACCTAGGTTTACAACTTACAACCACAGAAAATTTTACTGAATCCAGCTTGAAGAATATTTCTTTAGTAAAAGTAAGTACCTAATATATTTTTTTTTCCTGTAACACACAATAGTAGTTTTGAAGCAATGTGTAATCGAGAGTATAATTTATTAGATTGTTAGGGCGCTTTGTTAATAAATATTTTTAGATTCGGTATTGCTACTTAGGTAAATAAACAGACATTTTTTAGGTAAATGTCGGGAAAGGCAAAAAAATACAGGTTTGTTAAAAGTTTTCTTGCAAATAAAGATGAGTCTGACGGTGACAGTCCTACGAAACGCCTGGAAAGCCAGGAGAGCATTATACTTCTATCAGACGATAATACAAGTTCTATTAATGAAGTTAACACACAACTTACTAATATTGTTAATAATAGTGATAGCTGTCTTAGTTTTGTTTTTGAAGAGTCGGGGGACTTGGGGGCAAGCAATACACAGACTGTAGAGTTAAATTACGATTCCATATCAAATGTGTTAGAAAATCATAATCAGAATTCACTTGCAGATAATTTAAAATGTTGGGCTCTTACACACAATGTAAACCATAAACAACTAGTTGCACCACTGAATAAAACGCTCCTACTTCTAAGTTTCTGCCACTTTGCATAAACCATATTATGAGCATATCATCTCATCATATTAGAAAATAAGGCAAAACACAAAAAGGATAACCCAAAAAACTTTATATTATTTTATAGATGCAGTGAAAGTACATTTTCCAGACGCAACTGATCTGGACATTACGCGATGTATTGGTATTTCACTAGCGACAGCCGGAGACCGGGATGGGGGAAGAATATTTAGAGGTTTGTGTCCTTATAAATTTAATTTTATGTGTTAACTGAAGTATTTTTTAGCTAAAAATAATACCAGCCATGAAGATAATATGTAGGCTTATTTTATTACTTAGTTAATATTTTTGTAAGATAAATTGTTTTCTTCAATACATTAAAGTTTCCATACACACATGGGTATTTTGTTTTATGTTTTCCCTAAATTTGAAATAAAATTAAGGACAAAAACTAGTGGTATTATGATTACCAATGTTGGCGTATATTACATTTTTAATGGGGGCAATATTTTAGTAACTTGTTGGACCAATATTTAAAAACAATGTTGGGCCAATATATCAAAAAGTGACGAATTATTATTGGCCCGATATTAAAAACTAGCTTGGCCCAATATATATTCTACATTGGATCAATCTTGGAACAATATTGTTGTGCTACTTGGGAAAAGTTTTTAATTATGCCAATAAATAATAATATGGAATATTAAATTGTAATAAAAAATAATTAGGCAACTAGGTCAACACAAAATCAAGGCCCGCTTCGATACAAAGATAAAAAATCTAATATTTCTCTCATTCTTAGAAATAAATACACATAACTTTATATCGTTGGAAAGGGTTAAACGCCAGCATTTTTTTAAAGTTCATAGCCAACTATGATTTCCATTTAAAAAATTATATTTTTTATTATTTCTGACAAAAAGAGCATATATAAAAAAAACTGACTACGCCACTGGATTGTGCTTAAAAAAGTGCCTTGAGAACGTTTTTACAAAATTTTATTATTCCGCGAAATACAAAAGTTCCAAATGGCAATTTTCCAAATGGTAAAGAATTCAAAAAGACCCCGTATCTCAGTTGGCAATGAAAATATCAACAGGCGGTTTACGCCATTAAACGTGTCTCGTTTTGCTCTATCTAGTCAGGAAATAGGTTTTCTCTGTTAAAACAGACCAATTTTGACCACCCTGTACATCAACAAAATTTTTATTTATTTATTTATTTTTATTTATTTTATTTACATTGATACATTTATGTTCAATTTTACTTAACAATAATCTTAACCTGTTACAATAAATTCAACAAATTTCTAAATACACCTAGGTGCAAAAAGCACCTGTAGTGTATAATAATATATGTGTAAATAAATTAATCTAAAATAACAATATATTATAATAATCTGATGTTCATGAATAATGATAATTCACTTCTTTAACAGCGCTTAAGGGGCATAAAGGGCTATTATTACTTATTACCGCTTTCCCGTTCAAAAAAAACGGGAAATAATCATATATTATATCTCGAGACCTATAAATTTAATCGATTAAACTATTCAAATATATTTTGCGCGTTATTTTGCTTTGAAAATAGTTGAATGCCTAATAATTTAATAAAAACCGGAGACCGCGAAGAGGGTCGAGGTTTTTTATTCTAAAATTATTGTGCATGAAACTGTTTTCTAAAAAGCAAAATCATGCAAAAAATTATTTGGGTAGTTTAATCAATTAAATTTATAGGTTGAGTGATATACCGCTAGATTATTTCCTGAATGACTTAGAATGAAGCAAATGACTTAGGATGAAGCAAATAACTAAGAATTTTATTAACTATAAAATTTAACAAATTAAAAAAAAAATATTACTAAACCTTGAATTCATTTTCACTACAGAGGTAAATAAAATTTAAAGACGTTTCAAAATGACCTCTCTTAAGTAATGTTTGTGCTTCTGCTACTGCTACCTTGGTTACCCATCCCAACAATGCATCGATTTTCGATGATATGTTTCGCATGCACAAAACATCCCCCTTTAGAACTTTTTCTTTAATGGCCATAAGCGGGAGTAAAAGTCCAACCGCCCGAACAAACGCTAGAGGCGCCACCGGTCATCAAATGGTGTAAAAAAATTTTTATTTAAAAAACTTTTTTAATTTTTATTTTAATTCAATATTCATTGTTTTCAAACTATATTATTAGACTCTGTTGTATTTTGTGAATGTATAAATGTTTTCTTAGTATAAAGTTGCATTATATTAATTTAAATTATATTTACAAATTTAAAATTTAAATATTATGACATATATGTCAGTTGCCGTCTAAAATATCATCTTAATAACAAAAAGTTTGTTAATGACAGAATGTCAGAAATAGTTAAAATCATGTATACAAATCGTGCACAACACAACACACTGACAACACATTAGGCGCGTTCAGGGACGGTCAGCGGCTGAGTGGCTGAGTAAGCGGTTTCCCTAAACGGTCTCTTTTTGCACGCAAAAACAGTCAGCCGCTGAGCAAAATACTCAGCGGTCGGTCAGCCGCTGTGTTCCCTGAACGCGCACATTGTCTTAGGTGCCTTTATTAAAGAAACGGCTGTGTTATTTTATGTACTAATCTAAAAGTTAATAAAGTTTATTATTTATTATTATTATTATGTTAAAATATTAAAATTTACAAGTTATAATTAGATATTTTATATTATTTCAAAAACAAAAACATAATGGTACAGCGTTATGTTGATATGCAGGTCCAAAACAAAAAGTGCCGTTATATCTTTCAGTTTTCGTTGTCAGCCGCGGATGTTTCAGTGATTTTAGTGTTGTCGGATATTTTTATTTGTGAAATAGAAATAATTGCGTTTGGATTGCAAAACGAAAAGTGGAAGTTTTATTGCAATGTAAGTAAGCGTTTGTCCATTTTATATTTTACTTTTTTCATACCTACGACAAATATACATAGGTATATTGAAATTTTATAATTCGTTTTATTTAAAAAATGTTACAAAACAATACACTTATCTAAACAAAATTTATTCGTAAAATTAGATTAGCCGATTGGTCCATTTCACGATGAGGGAAATAATCATATATTATATCACGGGGGAGACCTATAAATTTAATCGATTAAACTATTCAAATATATTTTGCGCGTGATTTTGCTTGGAAAATAGTTGAATGCACAATAATTTAATAAAAACCCGAGACCACGAAGAGGGTCGAGGGTTTTTATTCTAAAATTATTGTGCATGAGACTATTTTCTAAAAAGCAAAATCATGCAAAAAATTATTTGGCAGTATTTTTTAATTTTATTCGATAGAAAATGACATTCTGAATAGAATGACATATCATATGTCAACTTTTGACATTCTCGCTTAATAAAAAATTATTTTTTTTTAAATTCAATCTAGAGTGCCATGTGTATGTTAAAAACACTAATTCTTCATCAAGGAGCCTTGGAAAAATAGATTTGATCGTCTAATGTTTTTAGCGTCTTGTCCTGGTCAGTTAGACAATGCTCAAATCGTATTTTTAATCGTATTTCAATTTTTTCAAATAGAACGAGGGTGGCTCATTAGCATATTTGGAAAAAGCATTTTTTACGAATAATTTGATACCACGCTCTTGGTATTTCAAGTCAAATTTTCGTTACGAACCGCAAGTTATAATTATTTCAAATAAACCATATGCGAAAATGTCAAAAGTTGAAGATGTGATATGTCATTATATTCAGAGTGACATTTTCTATCGAATAAAGTAAAAAAATACCGGGGGTGCCATTTAAAAATCAAAAGTTGTAGTCATTTCCGGTGAAACCGGAAGTGACCGAAAACAATTGAATACGTCAATCAATCCTAATTTACGTCATATACTAACATACCAAATCTCGTTTTTTAACTAAAATAATAAAAAATTTAGGGGGGTGGGCCACTTTTGAGACGCACCCGGTATATTTATTTTATAAAAGAGGTTCTAAAAAAGAACAATGTTCGACTGCAAAGTCTGCTAATAGAAATTTTTAAGCTTAAAGTATCACAACACAATTTATTTAAACCAAAAACTTGTAATAGAAAACTACAGTGACAAAACGTAAGTACATACAGTGTCAGAAAATAAATAAATGAATATGAACCTTCCACAATTAATTACCTTAGAAACTTTGATGACGGTGAGGGAGTCACTCTTGACATTTAAGAATAAGTTTGATTAGCGATAATTCATAAACGTTTTATTTTAGTTTTGTTACATTAAGATGCAAATAAAATAAGATAATATAAAATCGATGAATTGAAGTTTTCTAACGTTTTGTCGACTGGAAAGTCAGTTACCCGTAGCATGTAAACATTTAACTTTTAATGCATAGATATTAACTATTTATTTTATGCAATTTAATGCATAAATAATTTCTAAATTTTAATTTTTTTCTTTCGATTTAAGCTTAAAGCTACCTAAAATTCAAAATTTGAAGTTTGTGAAATTCATAAAAGTCCTTTAGAATTTTGATAATCGGTCAGTGAGTCGCTATCGAAATGAAAGAAATTTGACAAGCTATAATTCATAAACTATGAATCTGCCCTGAGCTATAGTCTGCCCTCTTGATTAGTAAAATTGAATATTATTATTCTTACTTTATCCACAAGAAATTTACAGGGGGATCAAAAGTATTATGAGTTGCTTTGAGGAGTATGGTACGGCTGTGCTTGAAACCAAACCAAACCAAACTGGACCCCGTTTATTTTCGATCATACGGTACTTTTATTGTATACCTACATACTCTACTATACTTACACATTAATGCAGACCCGTTGCACAAAATCAGAACCACTTTTAAAAGTTCGTTATAGACGGCATCGTTACAGAACTGCAGAAATTCCCCAAAAATATCAACAAGATTACTCTTTTGAGCTTTATTTTTCCGTACTTCAAGTTGCAAATACTGTCTTAAGTTGGGATTATCGACAGTCAGTAATTTATGTAATACATTTGTGATTTTAAACTGAAGGGGTTCATTATCTTCTGTCCATATCAGCAGATAACCTGCAAATATTTTTAAGATACTTAATAGATGCCTTTGTCAGTTAGCACACAATAAAAATTTAAGAAATAAAACATATCTTCTTGGAGAGACATTGTATTTAATTTGATTTTATAAGGCCGATATATTGAAAAAAGAAGCGTTGAGCTTTCGGGGATGTTGGGTGTGTCCTTCAACAACAATATGCGGATTCTCATCGCTCCAGTATCTGCAGTTCTACTTATTCACATTTCCGTTTAAAAAAATTAGCACTCCTCACTAAAACAAATATTTTTGGTGAATGAAGGTTCCCTTCGAATTTCCTCCGTCATTAGTTCACAGAACTGAATCCTTCTATCTGGATCGTCGTCGCCAAGTTCCTGCAGAATCTTCATTTTGTAGAGATGGAATTTGTGCATTTTAATACTCTTCTGACAGATGTTCGAGGTATACCTGTGGTTGATGCCAACTGGCGTGTTGATGCTTCTGGATTGACCGATACCTGACCAATAATTTCTATCTGCATTTCTTCATTCAGTACCCTGGGTCCTGTCCTTTTTTTATTTTTTACCGATTCAGTTTCTTGAAACTTTAGAATCAAATCTCTAACATAAACGTAACTTACGTTTTTGTCCGGATTTCTCTCATTGAAAGCACGGGCCGTTCTCAAATAGCACATACCTTCAGCACCATAAAGAAAAACTATTTGAATTCTTTCTTCCACAGAATAAACCATTTTTCTTTCAAATAAGGGAATCAAATAAAGATTTAAAATACCACCAAATTTCAAACGATTGAAAATCGATAGAAGACAGTGCAAAAACGCAAAGATATGCCATTTTAAGATTCCTGTTTGTTGAAAGTAAAAAAATAGATGATAAGGAAGAATTTGCGTTATCGCAAAATTAGGCTGAACGATTAGTAAAACATCTTTGTGTTGCCTTTTTTATTAACTACATTTTTTATTTTTAGCTTCAAAATGGCAATGGTTTCAAAGTGGCATTGATGAGATTAGAAGTGAGGGGGCGGCACCTACGGGTGGGTCGGGGTGGTTTGAAAAATATCTCATATGCCTCATTTAGCTGGGTACCAATTTGTAACTTATGCTGAAAAATTACTTTTTTCATTAATGTCCACCTAATTCTTCGTGTAAGGGGTAGTTTTTCAATTTCACCCTAAAAACTTTATGATCATCGTTTAGCATTTTTCATGGGCTTTCCAAAAAGGCTTCACAAGTGGGGTGTTGCCATTTAAGATTTTCAAGTGAATAGCCTAAGGGGTAGGTCGGGGTGGTTCAAAAAATACGTCATATATATATTCCCCCTCGATATTATAGAAACGGTATTTTTTATTTTTTTGATATCTTTTTTGGTTTAAAAATTATAGCCATTGTAAGTTTTCAGTGGCCGACCCTGTATAATAAACGCGTGTTCCCAAATATTAATTCTGTGGAATATATGTATATCAATATAACATAAAACGGGGGGGGATGGATGTAATTAACGAAATATCATCCTAATAACAGTTACTAAAATAACTGTCTAAGTTTTTTTTAAACGTCTAAGTTTAATTATTTCACTGAGATTTATGAAAAAAAAATATTTTGCCTCAGGTACAGATACCGCCACGTTTTAGAAATAGCTCAAAACAAAACAAAATTGAACGAGGCAACAAAAAACGCCAAAAGAAAATCCCCCCTCGCCCTCCTTACGAGTAGTTTTCAGGCTCTTTTAAGAATTGAAAGTAGGTCGAGGCCAACCGAAGTGGGTCAAGACAAATGGAAATAAATCGAAATGCATTCAAAGTTGGGCGGCGAAATGCTTACATTGCTGATTACAACCTTGACATGTTTCGAATTGTTCCTGGCATAGTGTGTAGGCTGTTTATAATAAGTTATAACTCATAACTCAAGAAAGGAGGACACACAATTGTCAGGTCGCGGTGATTAACCCCACCTCCCAAACATTCTACATCGACATCACTTGTATGTATTAGTAATCGTTAATCGTTATGAGGTAAAGATATAGTCTATCCTTTAGTCCATCAAACGAGAGGATACATGGCAGTGACATCTCTGTCATTTTTATTTCCAAGTAAATCGTCGTTCGCAGAAATATATTCTGTTGCTGGTTGCTGGTAATAGTCTAAGAGCTAGCAACATTTTCGAGAAAGTATTTTAAGAAAGCTGGCTCTTTAATATATATTTTGCTATGCCCTCTGGAACAGCGTGCGGGTGGTCTGACTGCCGATAGACGTTGCTTTCACTACTGCGTATTGAAAATAAATCGAACAAATCTCCATAGCGCGGTGCGAAAACGTTCCGGCTATAAAACGAGAAGTCTCGAGCACAATACCGGCTCGGGGTAAACCTTTTTTTTTATTTTCGTTTATATTCTAATAGTAGTATAACTCTAATGAACGTCTATCGGCAGCCAGAGATGCCCGCTGTTCCAGAGAGCATAGTAAAAGATATATAAAAAAGACAGCTTTCTTAAAATACTTGTTTTCCCACGTTAGTAGCTCTCGTACTATAATACTTTATAGATTTAAATTCAAAATTGACTGCTGTTTGAGTTTTGTAGAAATCTCATTGCATCTCTGAAGTGTCGCTAGCGTTAGAGACCTGGGCTTAAATTGTCTTCCTTGAGGTGGCGGCTAGCTGGTCACCACCAAATGTAAGAACCTTGCAGAATGACCAAGATGAAGGGCTTCTTGGTCTTATATTTGCTCATCACTATCGATAACGATGAAAAGAACCAAACCAAACCAAACCGACAATATGTATTGTTAGAAATAAACGGTGCGAGCCGCTGCCGGTCACGGAGGTATCAACTAATTTCAGGTGGATAAAAAGGTTGATTGTTGGAGATTCATTGTTGGTGAATTGGGCAGTCAAGAAGACAGAAGGCATTCTCCGTGCTCGGATGGACAAGCCGTTCGTTTAAGAAAATAGTGTTACAGTTTTGTGTGTTTCCGAATTTTGAATAAAATATTATGTATAAAATATCTCAGTTGTTATCATCAGAAGTGAGGTAGAGCCTAGTGCCATTTAAGTGGATTGTGTGACGTATATTCTGAGATTACAGTTGAGGGTTGGAACCTATGGTGTTACACAGCAAAATAAAAACACTAAATCACCACAATACACCAAAACACTTTTACTTTTACACTGGACGCGCGTTTCGCTAACCATGTTAGCATCATCAGCAGATGATTATAAACTAAAGTACAATCTACAAGTTGAGCGTGTATATACTCGCTCAGTTGGCACCGAGTGGGCGTGGCAAAATCTAGCCAACCGAGTCAGAGCCCACTGAGCGTAACAGTTAGATTTCCGCTAATAATTCTGATGCTTTCATATGCATCTAATTGCCTGTAATTTGAGACTTGTTTAATTAATTTTAAATTATTAAGATCTATACAGTGTTCTTTATCAACAATATGTTCTTTGAATTATGTTCTTTGAAATATGTTCATGAACAAAGAACTTGAAGGAATTGGACCGTTGACTCTGTTCATACTATCTTTACATTTATTAATTCTAATGCTTTCATATGCATCTAATTGCCTGTAATTTGAGACTTGTTTAATTAATTTTAAATTATTAAGATCTATACATTGTTCTTTATCAACAATATGTTCGGCAACGCAAGATTTATCCGGTCTACCATATCTTATCTGAGTTAAATGTTCTTTAAATTTAGTTAATATTGGTCTTCTAGTTTGCCCAACATATTTCTGATTACAATCTTTACAAGAAATTTCATAAATACCCGACCTTTCCAGTGGAGGTGTTTTATCTTTTGGATTACCTAATAATTGTTGTAATTTATTATTAGCACTATACACAAGTTTATAATTGACATTCTTAAAAATTCCTTTTAGACCACGGGATAACTCTCTATCAAACGGTATCGAAAAATATTTAGACGTATTTTTCTCCACTTGAAAAGTCGAATTTTCAGAAATCGTTAACCTATACCTACGTTTTCTAATTAATTTATCAACTAGTGAAGGAGAATATCCATTACACTCAGCTACATTCCTAATGCAATCTCTTTCTATTTCATATTTTTCGTTGGAAAGTAGGAAACTAATGCCCACTTGCACTGTTTGTATAAACTTTGTTTAAAGGCTAAACAGTGATTAATTATATAATATTTTATTATAGTTAATCACTGTTTAGTCTTTAAACAAAGTTTATACAAACGGTGCAAGTGGGCATAAGTAATCTATGAACTAAGAAATTTAAACTAGCCATTTTATGTTCAACCCTATGATGTGATTCATTAGAAATATATCTGCGTGTGGTCGTATTTTTTTATAGATATCAAATTCCAGGCAATTATTAGTATTTCTAATAACTAATACATCTAGAAATGGTAATCTGTCGTTGTTCTCAATTTCATGCGTAAATTTAAAGGAAAACGATTATTTAACTTAGAAATAAAATTATCTACGGTGTCTGAATGTGTGTCAAAAACAGCAAAAATATCATCCACATATCTAAACCATACTCTTGGAAAATACTCAAACTGATTCTTAGCCTCGACTTCAAACCTGCTCATGAATAAATTAGCCAAAAATGGAGACAATGGATTACCCATTGCTGTACCTTCCCGCTGTTAAGATATTGTTACGTTTTTCGTCGGTTCCGTGTGGATAGAAAGTCACAATTTATTTAAACACTATTTATTTAACACTAATTAACAAAAACAATAACGATAAAAGACTTATAGAACTATTTACAAACGATTTATAACTAAGAATTTATTTTGAATTTTAGCGCGTCAACTCAACTGGTATATTTATAACTGCCCCCTGTAGGCCACAGCCGCCGGCTTTTATACCGACAGGTAAAGAAGGTTTTCGAATGTTCTCGTATGTACTAGTCCATTCCAGTGGGACTCGATTTTTCTCGAACGAATGAATCATTACTGTGTCTATTCTTTAATGCGATGTTAAGGTCATCTGAGGCCGGGACATATAGTTAGGTTAGGTCGAGTCCACACGGGTCCGCAACACTGCCCCCTTCTTAGGTACATGCTCGTCCCGAGATGTACACGGTGAATGAAGGTATTTGCAAAGCTGGCCCCTGGTACATTGCGAAGTCTGGTAGAAATAGCAGTCTACAGTTTTCTCTCCCGATCTCAGCTTTGGGTTGTAGCAGCAAACGAGGATCTCGATTCCCGTAAATCTGAACAAGACTTCAATCATGTTCCGGATTGTACGCCAACTCAAACCATCGAGTCCACACGCCAGCTTCGGAATGGCTAATCGTGCAATGTTGTTGTTTAGCAGGGCTTCTCTCAGTTCAATCAGGGTCTTCCATAGATTGAGATAAGTCGGCTTACTCGGGGACCATTCCTTGGTGACCAGGTAGAAGATGTGCCTTGCTTGACCATGTGCATTGTCGGTTAGCCTCAAGACGCTTCCAACCTCTGGATCCTGTCGGCGTAGTTCTCCGACACGCCCAAACTTCTCATTGAACGTCGCAGCGATTCCTCTGGACATCCGCAAATCTCGAGCCACACAATGAGCGAGCGAATAATCAGGAGGCACGGAAAAGAGGTCTCGTTGATCTTCTTTGGTTACACCATAGCGAGCCTTCTCACTGCTGTTGTATCGGGCCATGAAATCGTCAAAGGACATCTCCGAATCAGGGGGATCAAAGCTGCAGGTTCTCACGGTCCCAGCACGATCTTCTATTTCGCCTTGGTAGGGGCTCAAACGGTTGAAATGGACTACCCTCGGTTTTCCTTTTGGCAATTTTCTGATACGGTATACGACGTCATTAATTCTATCCATGACTTCGTATGGCCCTTCCCACGAGGATTGTAGCTTCGGAGATAACCCACGACGTCTCTGCGGGTTATATAGCCACACCAACTTCCCTGGTTGGTATCCTCCATGCTCAGCTTGAATGTCGTAGTGTTCCTTCATTCGGTCACTAGCACTTTGAATATTTAGGCGGACTCTCTGATGAATGTCGTCCATCCTTTGACGTAGTGTGTGGACATAATCTTCTCCGGCGACTTCTTCTCCCGGTCGGCAACCAAATTTCAGATCACAAGGTAGGCGCACTTCCCGTCCCATAACGATGCTGGCTGGAGTTTGCCCTGTAGATTCTTGGATGGATGAACGGTAGGTCAACAGGAACAGGTGAAGAAATTTGTCCCAGTCTCTTTGGTGGTCAGAGACTATTTTGGCCAGATAACGGTTGATAGTTCTGTTCATGCGTTCAACCATCCCATCGGATTGTGGATGTAGAGCAGTCGTCCTGGTCTTTCGGATGTTCAGGATTTCACAGACGCCTTGGAACAGATTGGATTCAAAGTTTCTTCCCTGATCTGAATGAAGCTCCATGGGAACACCAAACCTGCAGATCCATTCTTTAACAAGGGCATCAGCAACGGTGGACGCTTCTTGATTTGGCAACGCGTAGGCCTCGACTCATTTGCTGAAGTAATCCATTAGTAGTTATTAGTCCATTATTAGTACCACAATGTATTTGTTGCCATCGTTCGTCTCCGGAAAAGGACAAGCCACGTCGATCGGTATTCGTTCGAAGGGACTGCCAACATTGTACTGGCGCATAGGGGCTTTACCACGCTTTTATGGCCCATTGAGGGCTGCGCAAGTGTCACATTTCTTATACCAGGCCCTCACATCTTCTTTGCAGTTCACCCAGTAGAACCGTTCACGCAGCTTGCCAAGTGTCTTGGTAACACCAAGATGTCCACCGCTGGTTCCATTGTGAACTTCCTCCAAGACTTCTGGGACCCTCTTCTTTGGAATGACGATTTGCCTTCTCTCTTCTTGTCCCTCCGGTCGCTCGATCACACGGCGAAGTAGTCCGTTATCTATTACCAAGGAATTCCACTGGGCCCAGTACGACTTTACGTTCGGCGAATATCTGCAAACTTCTTCCCACGTTGGTCTTTGCCTGTGTTTTTCCAGTTAATTACTAAACCTAATTCTGGGTCACTGGTTTGGTCATTTGCAAGATCTTCGGGTTGCCAACTATCATTAACCACAGTTGTTTTTAGGAGTTTCACTTCTTTCTCTTCAGCTCGGGAACAATGCTTACAGTCCTTAGCGCAAGGTCTTCTGGAAAGTGCGTCGGCATTCCGATGGATTGCCCCAGCTCGATGTTCTGTGTCGAAGTCAAATTCTTGTAATCGTTCAATCCATCTAGCTACCTGCCCTTCAGGATTCTTAAATTGCAACAGCCATTTCAAAGCAGCATGGTCTGTTCTTAACAAGAACTTTCTTCCATAGAGATATTTGTAGAAGTGTTCCACTGCTTTAACTACTGCTAGTAATTCTCGTCTGGTTAAACAGTAGTTCCTTTCCGGTTTTGACTAGGTCTTACTAAAATAACCAATGACTTTTTCTTGACCATCCTGGATCTGAGACAGAACAGCGCCTAACGCAACATTGCTACCGTCGGTATCCAATATAAAGTTTCCGTTGCCAAGAGGGTAGCTAAGTATGGGCGCACTAGTCAGGGCCTTCTTCAATTTTCGGAATGCCTCGTCAGAATCTGAGTCCCAAGAGAAACGCCTCTCGCCTTTGGTAAGTCTGGTCAATGGTTTTGCGATGGTGGCGAAACCCTGTACATAGCGGCGATAGTATGTGCATAGTCCCAAAAAGCTTCGTAGTTCATGTTTATCTTTAGGTATCGGCCACTCTTCCACTGTCTTGGTCTTCTGTGGATCTACCGCAACTCCTTGGGAGGAGTTACTACATGGCCCAAGTAGTGTACCTTTTCTTGACACAGATGACATTTCTTGGGGCTAAGTTTCAAACCAGAGCTCCCTAGTCGCTTGAAAACTTCTTCCAAATTCTTCAGATGATCGTCAAAGGATTTCCCAACCACTATGATGTCATCCAGGTACACTAAACAGGTAGTCCAGGATAGTCCCTTTAACACAGACTCCATTAGTCTCTCAAAGGTAGCTGGCGCGTTGCACAATCCAAAAGGCATGACGGTAAATTGCCACAGTCCGGAGCCCACCGAGAACGCTGTCTTCTCTCTGTCTTTCGGCGCCATGTCGACTTGCCAATATCCACTCTTCAGATCTAACGTAGAGAATATCGTTGACCCCGCCAGCGTGTCTAGAGTATCGTCTATCCTCGGCAGGGGATAACTATCCTTCTTGGTAACATTATTGAGCTGCCGATAATCAACACAGAACCTGGTGGTACCGTCTTTCTTCTTTACTAGTACTACCGGCGATGTCCACGGGCTGTTAGATGGTTCGATGACACCCTCTTCTTTCATTTCTCGAAGGATTTTATCAGCTTCTTCACGTTTGGCGAGCGGAAGTCTTCTCGGATTTTGTTTGATTGGTCGTGCATCTCCGGTATCAATTTTGTGTTGTACTAAATTGGTACGACCTCTCTGTCCTGCTTCTCCTTTATCAAACACATCTTGATACTTGATTATCAGGTTTCTCAATTTTCTTCTATTTTCGGGAGATAATCCTTTAACGTTTACTAACTCCTTCACCATTTTGTCCGGAATTTTTGAAGTCGAAACTTTGGAGGCTTCCACGCTTCGAATGACTGAGGAGACCGAACAACAGTACCCTAAAAGGGTTCCCTTCTTCAAGGATACAGAATAATAATTCGTGTTCATTACTCTCACCGGTACAGTTTTCTTCGCTCGCAGCAGGGCTTTTCCAACAGCGATCCCTCGTCCTATTTCGCTGTCATGGTTCCTTGGCTCCTGTAATGAAGTTCATAAAATTTCTGGGCCACCCTGTACATTATATTAATATTATACTAGAATAATAGAGACTTGATTCTCTTGTAATAATGACAGGCAGGGTATTTTATTGTTAACTCATTATTGTAATGAACTTCATTAGGGTTTCTATTGTTGAAGTAAATAAGTTAAATATTTAATTGCCATTTTGTAAGAGAGTTTTGATCGGTTTTGGTCGCCGTGGTTCGGTGCGAGAAACCGAGACGTTTGCGCCGCTCTCCCTACCAGTGCAGGTTGAGTGGAGGGGAGCGTAGTCGAGTACCTCGGCAGTACTGGCACTACAGAGTTAGTGGTGTGATCGCACGTGAACAGTGAAGTTCGAGCCCGGAGTGCCCTGCCAAGTACCCTGCTGCCAGCCGCCGTTGCCGCTCTGAAGAAGGTAAGTCCAGCCGCCAAAGTGATCGAGAGTAGGTCGTTTTCTTTTTATTGTTAATACGGTTTGTTTTACTGCCTTAACGCGTTATAGAATAAGGGAGATAGAGATAGTTAAATTCGCTCCAGGTGTCTCGTGTCCTACTGTAGAAGTAAAAATACATGCAAGGTTGAGGCATTTTGTCCGGATCCCGTGGACGCGAAGACCGATTTCTTTTGGTTAAAAGGGAGACAGATAGCGGTTAAGGTAGTACAACAAATATACGGGCGCGAATATTCTTGGAACTAAGGCAGGATCTCGTCCATCCCGCGACTGGTTCTGTAGTTCCCGTATTCTCATCAGGAGCGCCGTGGGATCTCGCCGACATCCCGAGGTGGTCCTGACCGGGCGGTGTGGACTGTGCTTATCCAGACGACTAACCGAGACGCCGTTTCGTTCTACTGCGAACGATCCAGGGCTCGCGTGCGTACCTATCCCACAGGACTCCGTTTCGTCCTACTGCGAACGATCCAGAACTCGCGTGCGTACCTATCCCACAGGACTCCGTTTCGTCCTACTGCGAACGATCCAGAACTCGCGTGCAAAATATATCCCACATCCAAAACTCGTGTGCAAAATATATCCCACAGGACGCCGTTTCGTTCTACTGCGAACGATCCAGGGCTCGCGTGCGTATCTATCCCACAGGACGCCGTCTCGTTTCTACTGCGAACGATTCAGGGCTCGGGTGCGTAATTATCCCACAGGACGCCGTTTCGTTCTACGGCTAACGATCCAGGGTTCGCGTTTGTTTATCCCGGGACGTCTGTAACGACGTCGCCGACGTTTAGAAAGTCGGGTTATAAAAGAGTATATCGCTCCGGTACGTACATGTCTGTGTTTACTAGGACGCCGTTAAGTTAGACGCCGGTTAGAAACTCGCGTCGTTTTATTTACTAGAACGTCATGTCAAAAACCGCGCTTTGAATTCGCGTGATAAAATCGGACAGTGAGTTGCATATCGAGATTATACGGTCAAAACTCTAGAGGTGCTCGATTGTTGTAAATTTTATTTTACGAGTCATTAATTATAAATTTTCTTTCACTTTCATTACAATGTAAAGTCGTGAAACTTCCTGGGGTATTTAGCATATAGTTAATTAATTAAATAAAGCCTTAATGTTATGTTATGGTTAACTGTGTGTTTTATTTCTTTTCATTTCATCACTCCCTGGTTTCTCCACTGTATAAAAGCTACCCGTATTGGCGAAACGTGGACCTCTTCCACTATAAATAACAGAGGTGGCGCCCGAGAGATTTAAATTTACTACTGTACGCCAGTAAGGCTATTTATTTTTCACTGAACCAAAGAAAAATAAATTGAGACTCTTACATCCAACAGAATAATACTCCCATTATTCATTTTACCTTCCAGGCAACCATCCAAAAATATCTCACAGCGCTCAGGAATCGAAACATCTTCTGCTACCAACCTTCAAACCAAACCAAGCGAAGCGTCTCCTCACATTTTCGATGTAGGACCACTTCTTCTTCATTTATTTTCAAAATTCCCTGTTTGAAGTTTAGTTCAAAACCTTTAGTGGTCATGATGTCCATTCCGAGAATAAGTTCATCATTGATATCTGCTACTAACACTGGATGTTCAAAACTGGTGCTCCCAATAACAAAATTAAGGTTTATTTCTCCATGGACAGCAGCGGAGCCCCCCGTAGCAGTACGTAGTCTCCATTGTGTTGTTTTAACCTTCTTCGATGTTTTAAGAATGTCCGGTCTGATGATAGTTTTCGTCGCACCTGTATCCAACAGCATGGTCCGGAACTCTCCATCAACAAAACCATCCACAAAAATGCTGTTGAATTTGTGTTGTAGCGAGGCGACTTGAGCAGTTTTCGTTGGGGCATGTTGGGTACAGGTCGACGTGTGCCCCTTCATTTCGACCCTTAGTAGTTCTTCGTTCTTCTCCTTACAACGGCTTCGCACGTGTCCCACCTGTCCGCAGTTCCAGCAACGAATCGGTCCCTTCTTGCCCATGTACTGGTCCATTACCTTCCGAACAATCCCTTCCACGGATTCGTCGGAACATTCGTCGATGGCCCGTACTCTTCCTAAAGACCGAGAACTTTGTTTCGCGGCCTCAAATTCTAGGGCACGTGCTAAAGCATCCACCAAGTGCGTTGGGTGGGCTAGGAGAAGTGCTTGTCTTGTCTCGTTATCACGTAAGCCGTCGGAGAATGCCTGTACTGCCAACCGCTCCATAACATTCTCTGGCGTAGCAGGGTACGCAAGGCGAACGAGGCGGGCTACGTCGGCTTCAAACTCCTGCAGAGACTCATTTGACTTTTGAATGCGATTTTTTAGCTGGGAATGATAGACATGTTCCAAATGAGCTTGGCCGTACCTCATTTCTAAATGTCGTACGAATTGCTGATAATGTCCCTGTTCCGATGGTGACAATGTCTGCAGAATATCAGTCATCTCTCGCAGTGCGACAGTCAAAAGCGGTAGCCTTTTCAGCGATTGTCCATCCGTTCGCTCTCGCAGCGGCCTCAAACTGGCAAAATAATTGGCCCAAGCGATTTTTCCGTCAAACTGTGGAGGCTTAATAACTGACTTTGAGATATACTTATTTTCGACTAGTTTCGGAGCCTCCGATGTTTCTTGACATTTTGGTGAATTGGCCTTTCTATTTCTTGTTTTAAAATTTCGATTTTTTTATTTACATCGTCCTCAATTTGTGTTATTTTGTCTTGTAGCTCCGTAGAATTCTCTATAATCTTTCTTCTAATTCCCTGGAATTTTCTGTTATCTTTTCTTCTAAATTAAGTATTTTATTATTAAAGCTGGCCTGTATGTCTTTAGAATTTTCTGCGATCTTATCTTCTAAAATATTAATTTTATCACTGATTTTCTCTTCTAAATTAACTTCCAAGTCAATTATTTTACTATTCAAATTGTTCAAGTTGTCGTCTAATTTTTGAGAATTCTCTGTCATTTTATCATTCAAACTCTCTTCCAAGTTAATCATTTTACTATTCAAATTGTTCAAGTTGTCGTCTAATTTGTGTAGGCACGAGTCAAGGTCACCTTCCAACTCAAAGCAAAATGTGTCAGGATCCTCACCTTCCTCCACCAAAACGTCTCTCAGTCTAGCTTGCAAAATGCTTTTCTTTCCATCTGTTTCGCACTCTCTCTCTTCCAATATGCATTTCAGTTCGGACACTTTCAAGTCTTTCAACAATTTTTTCAGAGCCATGGTCAGTCTTTATTCTTCTAGTCTATCACACACGCCACACTTGACACCAATTGTTACGTTTTTCGTCGGTTCCGTGTGGATAGAAAGTCACAATTTATTTAAACACTATTTATTTAACACTAATTAACAAAAACAATAACGATAAAAGACTTATAGAACTATTTACAAACGATTTATAACTAAGAATTTATTTTGAATTTTAGCGCGTCAACTCAACTGGTATATTTATAACTGCCCCCTGTAGGCCACAGCCGCCGGCTTTTATACCGACAGGTAAAGACCTCTAGAATAGTCCATAGATCGTTAGGTGCGTAGAGAAGGTTTTCGAATGTTCTCGTATGTACTAGTCCATTCCAGTGGGACTCGATTTTTCTCGAACGAATGAATCATTACTGTGTCTATTCTTTAATGCGATGTTAAGGTCATCTGAGGGCGGGACATATAGTTAGGTTAGGTCGAGTCCACACGGGTCCGCAACAATATGGTAGACCGGATAAATCTTGCGTTGCCGAACATATTGTTGATAAAGAACACTGTATAGATCTTAATAATTTAAAATTAATTAAACAAGTCTCAAATTACAGGCAATTAGATGCATATGAAAGCATCAGAATTAATAAATGTAAAGATAGTATGAACAGAGTCAACGGTCCAATTCCTTCAAGTTCTTTGTTCCTACTACTCTAGTGGCGGAAATCTAACTGTTACGCTCAGTGGGCTCTGACTCGGTTGGCTAGATTTTGCCACGCCCACTCGGTGCCAACTGAGCGAGTATATAAACGCTCAACTTGTAGATTGTACTTTAGTTTATAATCATCTGCTGATGATGCTAACATGGTTAGTGAAACGCGCGTCCAGTGTAAAAGTAAAAGTGTTTTGGTGTATTGTGGTGATTTAGTGTTTTTATTTTGCTGTGGTATATTCTGAGGCAATGGAAAAAAGAACAAAGTGAAAGTGGTGAGGGAAGTGCAAATAATCTTTTAGCAGAACTAGTAAAAGTGTTGGGGTAAGTCAAACTGAACAAATAAGTAGGAAATTAGGTATTACGGAAGTTTTGACTAGAATTGGCATATTTTTATTGAATGATGCTAAAAGGTGGTTTGATTGTTAGGACCCTGATATTAGAAACTGAACAAATTTTTGTTATAATTTTATTGGCGGGAACGACGCCAAAATGTAATGTAGAGCGATTATTAGAGGATGCTTCAAAGTTTAATAGCATTGGTTCAATACTTACTAGACATTTGTTCATGAAAAATCAGCCATGTTGAAAAACTTGCGAGCACATTGGAGTGAGAATGACCTAGTTGAATTAATTATTTTTGGCATTTCTGAAGTGGATGTACGAAATGCAGCGATGAATGCTAATTTTAAAGGAATATCTGAGCTTTTAATATTTTTGTCGTCTTTTACAAAAATTCCACGTAATCGAGAGCATGCGAACAGCAATAGACAATCTGTGGGTGTAATGAGAACATAGTTTGATGGAAAAAAGTGATTTAGCCGATAAGAAATGCCATACTTGTGGAAATGTCATAAATGTGGAACATTATGTTCCCACATGTCCCGTTAATAAAAAGCGACTTTCACAAAGTACAGTTATGCAACATTCTAAATCAGATGATTTGCCAAGTAGTTTGCGCCCAAGTGAAACATGCTCGTTTTGTGCGAAACGTGGTCACAATGCAACAAACTGTTTTACTAAAGCTGTTATTGAAAAGCGACAAGCGACGAAGTATAAATTATTGTTGTATGAAAAATAGGCCTTCAGGTGTAACTGAAATATTCATGGATGGTCACATGTGCATTAATTGATACTGGAGATGACTTTTCTCTGATTTCTGAAAAAAAATTAAATCTATTTGTAAACAAAGTGAGCTCTTGTGATGTTGTACTCAAAGGTATAACTAACTCCACCATTAGTGCTTCAAAAAAAAAATATTGGAGAAACAAATGATGTGGACAAACTAATGTAGACACTGTGATTGCGTATCAATTTGTGCCGGACTATTTTCTTGACTGTGATGTATTTATAGGTCGCAATCTTTATAATGATTAAACATTGCTGACTGTTACTGATTATCAAGGTTCGCGAGTGCTACGTCCTGTGAATTACCTGGAACAAATTGTTTTGTTTAACATAATGAAGCAAACGTGAGCGAATTAGTGTCAAATGAATATCGGATTGAGCTGAAGAATCTCTTTAAGCCGTTTGTGGCTGAAACAAAGTCGCTTAGGAATTCTATGCATTTTTCATGACGAACAATGTCACATTGGTTGAGATGCAACACTCGCATAAATCAGAGAAAATTTTTGCTTTCCTCGCATGAGAAACTTTCTCAAGAACTACATAAAACATTGTTTTGTGTTCATTGAAAAAACAAGAACTGGTTCATTACAAGGCTTCATACATCCAGTGAAAAAGCCAAAGGAATCCAATTTTTCCATGTGCAGTAAACATGGATTGCTTGGGATTTCTGCAAATTTCGATTGATGGTTATAAACGCATTTTTGTTATAATGGATGCACGTATATATTGCATTTTATCTTCAATAAAGACAGTAATCACGGCAGAGGGTCCCGAGAAGCTGCAAAATGTTTTGGCTTTATTTGGCACCCCTAGGAAAATTGTGATGGATGCCGCAACCTCATTTAAGAATACAATATTTCCCAAGTATTTTGATGAGTGGCAAATTAAATATCACTTTGTAACTCCCGATGTGTGCACCGTGGAAACGGTGAAGGGGAACGGTATATGAGGAATATTAGAAATCTCTTTAGCATTAAAGCTCGGACTAAGTCAGAATGGCCGAACGGGTTATGGAAAAATCAACTTGTTCAACAGTTCAAAAATCAACTGGTATGACTCCTCTGCAACTTTTACTTGGAATTCAGCAGTGGGACTCTGTGTCATGTAGAATTCTACATATCGTCAGAATTCTATAGGATCGGCACTCCGTGCAGCAACGATATCGATAAGATGCGATTATTTTGGTCGCTTGATTTCTACATTTCAATTGGTATCGAATTCTACGTAGCGCACGCGTATTGAGAATATATTTCACATTTTTAAGGTTATTAGATTAAGTTATCTATTTTGTCTCAGAGGAATTTGCTAATCTAAGATTTTGTTTGTTGTTGTTTATGTTTTTGAGTTGTTGACAACTCTATTTTGTGTGACAGTTATTTAAATATAATATGTTGCCAATTAACATAATAAATATCATGGCAGCAGGAGAAGAGGAAAGGCTAGAAGATTATAATTTGTTTCTGTACCAAATAAACAATATTTTTTAAAATTTAAAATATATATATATATATATATATATATATATATATATATATATATATATATATATATATATATATATATATATATATATATATATATATATATATATATATATATATATATATATATATATATATATATATATAAATAATTATGAAATAAACACACAATAAACATGAACGGCCTTCAAATATTTCAACTGTCGCTGATTGAGCTGAATAGCACCTTTCTGAATGAGTGCTTTTGTACTCTAACTTTCTTTTTACACTGGGTGTTAGTGAGGCACTGGTGGATGCTGCATTAATCTCAACATTTAATGGGGTACTGGGAGTTCGTGTGGCACTGGTGGATGGTGCATCAGTCTCCATATTTTTGAGAATTTCAACCTATTAAAAAAATTATATTAATTTTTTAATTAACAAACCAATTAAAACATGATAATGTAAATGCCTTTGTGACTTTTTTCAACTAACATAAAGTAGCACTTACTTTTCCAAATCCTAACTCGGGCACTATCTCGTCACCATAAATTGCCTTATTCCCCATAATTTTTAAAAGTCTTTTCTCTAATGTTGTTAATGGAGAAACCTGAGGGGGGCCACCACCAGTTCGTTGCTGCTCCATTTTTATGGCAGAAGCCTTTGATTTTGTTTTGCATTTCCAATCAGTAAATCAACACTTTGCCATAAGGCATTGCATTCCTTCAGTACCATTAAATTTATTTGTTATTAATTCCGGATTGTTCTCGCAAACGTTTAACAGTAAGTTCCAATGTTCGGCCCTTACCCTCATTTTGCTAATCAAAATGAATATGATTTTTGGTTAGGTTATCTATCATGTAAACAAACGTTCTATGCGTTCT
Source organism: Sitophilus oryzae (assembly GCF_002938485.1). Taxonomy (NCBI): domain Eukaryota; kingdom Metazoa; phylum Arthropoda; class Insecta; order Coleoptera; family Curculionidae; genus Sitophilus; species Sitophilus oryzae. The sequence continues at coordinate 2,972,287 of NW_022147434.1, forward strand.
CTGTTTACACGCCGGAGTATGTTTCCACATTATCTAAATGTGCGATAAACAAAGACGAAAATAACACCAAAATTTGTATCAGGCGCTTCATTTGCTAATGTTTGTAGGATTAATAGTATCGCTAGCGAAAAATACGCGAAAACAGCCGAACGAAAACGATATCGGCACAGAGTGCCAATAAACTCTACTATCGCCGTCTTCCGATAGAAAGGGATAATAGAATACTATTATAGATTTCTATATAACACGGAGTCCCACTGCTGAATTCCAACCCTCTTATTCAGGCTTTGTTAAAGAATGTTTCGAGTGATATGCATCCAATTAGAAACCGAAAGCGTGTTGCTGAGAAATTATATAAAAATATCACCAATTTAGAAGATGCCAATCGAAAACGAAGGAATAATGTTCAGTATGCTCATGGAAACTTTGTTCTAATTTATCAAGATTCACAGATGCATATTGGTAAAGGCGACTATGAGTTTTTGGGACCATACAAGGTGGTGAAATGTTTGGAAAATGGTCGATACGAGGTTAAGACAGCTGGTACAAGCATTGTTACGAAGGCATCTAATGATCTTGTGACATGAGGAAGGTACTAGATTTCTTAGAAAGTCATAATAACAAAGAATTTAGGTGAGTGAAAAGGCATGTTATGATCGGTCTGTGTCCTGTCATAGGTTCAACCGAGTGTTTGACTGTGATCTGCACGATTTACAAATGCAATTGTGCGAATGTAGTTAAATTTTGTTTATTTTTGATGGTCTGTGTCCCGTTAGTGGTACAGCCAGGTGTCTGACTGCGGTCTGCACGATTTACAAATGCAGTTTTGCGAATGTAGTTAAATGTTGTTTATTTTTAATGGTCTGTGTCCCGTTAGAGGTACAATCGGGTGTTTGACTGCGGTCTACATGATTTACAGAGTTTGTTAAATGTTTTATTGTTGAGGGTCTGTGTCCCGTTAGTAGTGCAGCCGGGTGTTTGACTGTGGTCTACATGATTTCCAGAGTTTTGGCGGTCTGCGTCCTGTTAGAGGTACAACCGGGTGTTTGAATGAGGTCTACACGATTTACAGAGTTTTGGCGGTCTGTGTCCCGTTAGAGGTACAGCCGGGTGTTTGACTGTGGTCTACACGATTTACAGAGTTTTGGCGGTCTGCGTCCTGTTAGAGGTACAGCCGGGTGTTTGACTGAGGTCGACACGATTTACAGAGTTTTGGCGGTTTGTGTCCTGTTAGAGGTACAGCCGGGTGTTTGACTGAGGTCTACACGATTTACAGAGTTTTGGCAGTCTGTGTCCCGTTACAGGTACAGCCGGGTGTTTGACTGAGGTCTACACGATTTACAGAGTTTTGGCGGTCTGTGTCCCGTTAGAGGTACAGCCGGGTGTTTGACTGAGGTCTACACGATTTACAGAGTTTTGGCGGTCTGTGTCCCGTTAGAGGTACAGCCGGGTGTTTGACTGAGGTCTACACGATTTACAGAGTTTTGGCGGTCTGTGTCTCGTTAGAGGTACAGCCGGGTGTTTGACTGAGGTCTACACGATTTACAGAGTGTTGACGGTTTGTGTCCCGTTAGAGGTGCAGCCGTGTATTTGATTTCAGTCTACATGATTTACAAATTTTGTTAAATTCTGTTTCTGTTTGACGATCTGTGTCCTGTTAGAGGTGCAGCCGTGTGTTGGACTGTGTACTGTAAGATAGGACTGTATTTCTCGAGAAGTGCAGCAGATGGAGAGACTGCGGTTCGCACGTATTTGTAAAAATATAATTGACAAGAGTTCTGCTGTGGCTTGTGAGTAGTACAGTTTGGTGGGGTGACTTGAGTCTCCATGTATAAGAGAATGTTGTTAGGAAGAGGCTGAAGCCTTTCCATAAGTTTCTTTCATTGCAGAAAATTCAAGCGAGACAGTGCCGAGAGCGTCACTGGTATCAGAATTGGCCGTGTTAGAAATAAATGGTGCGAGCCGCTGCCGGTCAAGGAGGTATCAACTAATTTCAGGTGGATAAAAAGGTTGATTGTCGGAGATTCATTGTTGGTGAATTGGGCAGGCAAGATGACAGAAGGCATTCTCCGTGCTCGGATGGACAAGCCGTTCGTTTAAGAAAATAATGTTACAGTTTTGTGTGTTTCCGAATTTTGAATAAAATATTATGTATAAAATATCTCGGTTGTTATCAGTATAGAAATAAATTGTAAAGTATTTTTTATTAGTCCAATCAAAGACAGATAGTGATTCCGATATTCCGTTATATTCTAATAAACGATTAACAAGAAATTAGATCTAATTTAGAATAACATGACAGTTTAAAAAAACATAAAACCGTGGATTAGGCCCAATTAGTCCTACCGGGAAAACTACGCGAAGAAATGCTCTGAACTCATTATTAGCATTGGCGTAACTACAGGGGTGCACGTAGGTGCCGGGCCCCTCCCAGGTACTGCTGGGCACCCCCCAGAGAAATCTTGAATTTTGATTGGACGATGACTCTTGGCTAAATATTAATTTTTATTTGCTTGTGATGTAGTAAAAATTATTTTTTCGATTTTTATTTAGTTAATATCATTTTTCTATGTTCAAAAAATGTGTTACTTTGTGTTCTGTGCATTTACAGTAACTTTTACCCTCAACATTTTATTCGAAACGCTAAAAGTACTTGGAAGAGAATTATAATAAATCGAAAAAATATTAAGAATTCAGCACCCTGTAGCTACGAAACAAAGCAGAATCGGACCTATGTTGATATGAAAAATAAATCTCATTTTTACGTGAGCAATCCCCTCACGAGAGATGGCACATGTTTTTTGAAACACCCTGTATAGATAGCGATCTATAAAATATATCGCTGTTTATTTAAATGTGTTTTGTAGTAAATTGATCATACTACAATATTGTGTTTGCATTCTTGAAATTCCATTCGTAGACACAGATCAAGTAGACGTACCATTGCGATAAAAAAAGGTAGTTCAAGAATTAGAGTATAAGCTTGGCTAGAGTATAAGCTTGGCTATGGCTAGATAAACAGCGATTTGTACGAGCTCACGGTTTAGTTGGCATTTTAACGGTTGTTTTGATGTTTGTTCCCTGAAAGTTGAATAGAAATAGAAGGTAAAGTTGACAGACTTAAGGGAGAAAAAAAATTGAATACCTGGTTTGATTGTATTAGTTGAATATTTGCTTCGTTAATATTTTCGAGATTCCGAGGTTGCCAGATCTTCATTTGGATTTAACATGAGTAAAGGAACTAGAAGTGCGTCAGTGTCCAATCCCCATGATGATAACCAACTAGAGACGATAATAACTAAGCTCGTCCCAAAATTGAATCAAAGAATTGAGAATCAGTTGGAAAACTTAAGTAACAGATTTGAAAAAATAGAAAACAGTGTTGGGAGTATTATGGAGAAACTTAATACAATAGAAAGTATGACCCAGTCCAATAGACAGTCTATAATAAAGATGGAAGGAAGAATGGATAACCTCGAATATAAAATCAGACAAAATTCTTTAAGAGTTGTTGGTTTGGAAGATGGCTCAGACGAAAACTTAGTGTCTAAAATGCTTACTCTACTCAATGATGCTGTAAGGGTGAAATGTTGTTTGCAAGAAATTAACAATGTTTATAGAATGGGTAAAATGGAAATTGGGAAATCAAGAGTAACAATAGTTTCATTCACATCAGTCTTAAAACGCAATGAAGTTTTTAATAACAGAAGAAATCTTAAGGGGACAGGCATTTACATTAACGAGGACCTGACAGCAAAGCAACATCAAGTATTGCTGGCAGCAAGAAGGAAATATGGCATGAGAAACGCATGGTCGACATATGGAAGAATTTTGGTTAATGATGGCAACAGCGTACAAGCGTTTAAAGAGGCAGACAATGTTTAAAATCCATGTTGGCTTTTTTGCGAAATACATATCCTTTTTTTTTCTCTACCAGCACTGGTGTCTATTTTTATAATTTATTTAATGTGAATATATTTAATACCTTGGAATATTTTTACTCTCTTTTTTGCGATTACAATGTATGATTACTAATAACTAATCGAAATTAATATTTTTTTACATATACATATATATATTTGCCTGCGTATAGGTACCTGCAAAGGACTATAGTACTATTGTGATTCTTTAACTATAAAATTTTCATTTTTTCTCGCTGTAGAGAATTTATTCGACAAAAAATGTTAGATATTTCTTTTTTGTTTCTATGGTCTCATTGTAAAAAAAAAAAAAAACAATATAATGATAGAATATTTTTACTTCGTTATAAGTTCATCAGATATGTACTGTTTTATTACCTTGTTTTTGATTATACCGTTGTATGCTTGATTTATTTTTATTTTTTTTAATCTAATATCTGTTGGGCTCGTATTTATTCGCTGAACGAGAATTATATCTCATTATTGTAGAGCTATTTCTCTTTTAAATTTTCTGTGCACATTACTTTTGTTTAGCGTCTTATATGGCTTCGGCGAGCAGTAATAAAAATAAATTTTATTTTTCTCATTTTAATATAAGATCACTATGTTCAGATTTCGACAGTTTTCTGATTATGTGGCGGCAGAGGCGTTTGATATTTATGGTCTCTCGGAAACATGGTTGAGTGAGCCTTTGAGTAGCAACAATTTTAAAATACATAACTATAATCTCGTTCGCAAAGACAGAGATGGCCGTGGTGGCGGAGTGGCATTTTATGTTGTCAATTCTTTAAAATTTCAGGTAATCGATACATCTGCCCAGCAGAGTGCCCTGGAACAACTTTGGATACGTACTAAAATAAATGGTAAAATTATTTGCTTCGGGACATTATATCGACCCCCATGGCCAATTTGGCATCTTCTCTGGATGATCTGGAGAATGCCATTGTTAGTTTTTTGCCTGATTGCGATGTTGTCATGTTTGGCGGTGACTTGAATGTGGATATGTTGGAAGCGGGAAGCCCTGGGTGCTCTGCCATTAATCAGTTCTTCAATAAATATAATTTAACGCAATTAGTGCAGTCGCCCACTCGTATTTCTCAATTCGGGGGTAAATTAATTGATGTTTTGGTTACATCTAACCCAAAACTAATATCAGATGTGCAGGTTATTAATATGGATAATATATCTGACCATCATCTAGTATTAACAGATTTAGATCTTCAAAAAATCGTGTGCCCATTTCCTATCGCACTTATCGTGATTATTCACATTTTGTTCTTACAGATTTTGTGAATGATCTTTTAACGTGAACTGGCAAAACATATTTAATATGACTAATATTGATCAGATGATTACTTTTTTTCAAAAAATATAACAGACGTATTTAATATACATGCACCACTTAAAACATCTAGGTTTTCTAAACCCCCGCTCCCTGGATTACCGATAATATCAAATTTATGATGAAGCTGCGCCAGAAGGCTCTCACAAGATATAAAAAGTTAAAACTGATACCTCTCTATATGAATACAAGCAGCTTCGTAATCTGGTAACAAGTGCTGTACGGAACGAAAAAAAGCTTATCTTGAATATAAATTTAGACTAGATCCTGCTTCTTTTGGAAAACTTTAAATAACCTTAACATTACTTCTAAAAGCTCCGATGCATCTGCCTTGCTCAGACCTCTGATGCGGCTGATCAGCTTAATTCTTTTTCATTAGCAGCATTCCTCAAATAGGAGTGACAAATAATAATCAATTTATAGATAAATATTCTAATAAAATTCATCCAAATGTTCACAATGCTTTTAAATTTGAAGAAGTTAATGAAGCTGAAGTTGAAAGAATCATATATTCAATTAAAACATCTTCTGTTGCCTCTGATGGCATCGACATAAAAATGATTACTTTATTGATTCCATATTTGACACCTTACATAACTTATATCATTAATAAAGGTCTTTCTTCAAACACATTTCCATTAAGCTGGAAAATGGCAGATGTAATACCGGTGCCAAAAATGACGTTCCTATTGAACTTTTTCATTATCGTCCTATAAGTATATTCTACCTATTTTCTCTAAAATATTAGAACGAATTATGTTTACACAACTTAATGAATTTGTTCTAAATAATTCTATAATACCCGTGACACAATCTGGGTTTCAGAGCGCGGCATGGCACCACAACAGCGCTCTTGCATGTTTGTGATGATATTTTTCGTTCATTAGACAGTGGAAATGTGACTGCACTTGTACTGTTGGACTACAGCAAAGCGTTTGATACCCTTGATCATAATTTACTTCTCACCAAGCTAAAATATTTTGGTCTCCATGATTCCGCTCTTATACTTTTTAATAATTATTTAAGCAATAGGAAACAACGAGTACGGCTGGCATTTACGTTTTCTGAGTACACAGATGTCAACCAGGGTGTCCCACAGGGTAGTATACTAGGACCTTTATTATTTTCTTTGTACACCTGCGACTTTAGCAAATTTTTAACTGTTTGTAAATCTCATCAATACGCTGATGACACCCAAATATACCACTCTTTTCAATTATCTAATGTCAATAATGCCTTAAGAAATATTAATTCAGATCTTGATACGATTGTAAAGGTGTCTAAATCTCACAAGCTGGTACTCAATGGAAGCAAATCCAAATTGTTGTTATTTGGCATGCCTGATCATCAATGTATGGAAGTTATTATTGATGGCACACTAGTTGTACCTTCAAGCTGTGAAAAAACTTAGGCATATTGTTGGATAACCAACTTAAATTTGAAAATCATGTGTCCAGCGTCCTGCAAAAAGCTTATTATAAATTAAAAGTACTTTACATGCATGCAAATATTCTATCTACTGATATTAAGTTAAGGTGAACTAATTCTTTGGTGTTATCTATGATCTCCTATAGTGATGTTTTATTCTGGCCAGCCATTACACAAAGAAATAGATATAGCCTACAAAAGCTTCAAAATGCCTGCTTAAAGTTTAGTTTTGGCAAAAGAAAATTTGACCATGTCACCCCATTGTTAGAGGCGTCCAACTGGTTAACATTGGACGAACGATTCAATGTTCACTTAGCTACCCTTGTTTATAAAGTTCGTCACAGTCAACTCCCTAAATACTTATATGACAAATTAATTACTAATAATAGTATCCACGGTCGGGCAACGCGTAACTCCCGAAATTTTGTTGTACCTAAACATAGAACTTCCAAGTTTCGAGGCTCATTTAGTTATTCTGCTGTAAAAATATTTAATGGTTTACCAAATAGTGTATTATGCAGGCCCTCTGTTGGCTCATTCAGGAAGGCTGTCAAGCGTCATTATGTGAATGAGAGAAGTATTTAATTTCGTCGAGAGTATTATTTTAAAATAACTTATAATTATTTCTGTTTTTAGTTTGTTCACTTAATGCTCGCCTTTGCTATCATATTATTGTTTTCTATAATCTTTTAGTGTCATTAGTTACTGCTCACGAAAAAACTTAGACTTAGAATTTAGTTGTTAAGCTTATATTTAACAGTGCGGTTAGATGGAGTAGCATTGTGCTAGATCTCGCCGCATCTTTTATTATGATATTTTGTATTTGTTTTTCTTGGGTACTAAATAAAGACATTTATTATTATTATTAATTAGTAGTCCCAGATAGAACTCCTGGTCTATAAGGATATCGAGAAGTGGATATCGTCGAAATAGACATGTTCACTAATTTCTAATTTCAATGAATTTCGATAGCTACACATGAGTAAAAAAACATGGCACTCAAAATTTTTCTTGAAAACTATAATTTTCTCACGTAACCGCAAAACAAAATTGAGAAATGCAGCAAGGCTAGAAAACGGACTCAGCTCGAGGCTACCTGTTTTTGACGTCACTGCTTTGATCGATCGATGGCGTCCGTACTATCATGCACTTGCCGCATTGTTTTTGCAGACGTTCGCGAAGGTGTATTGTTTATTTTCATTGTTTTATTATTATTATTATTTAAATTTGGCATTTTAAAAATCCTTATTAAAAATGTTTTCAACCATGTATTTCAATATGGCGCCCATAGGAAAAGAAAATAGACCTAGATTATTTTTGGACACAAAAAAACGCAACTTTTCTTCTATTTAACCGATCTTGTAACTTTAACGGTCTTCAAGATCTCCATTATTCCCCATGTAGGTACCTCATTTTAAACTGGAGACCCTGTATACGTGTGCGAATTTTCAGGTCAATACAATTAAAATTTAAGATTTGGCTCCTTCTCCTTAATACGGCCCTGTATCAAATCAACAATACGATAATTTTACATTGTCTTAGCTTCTATATACGCATTCAAATTTTCAGTTTAATATGATAATTAAAATTTAAAATTTGGCCCCCTCCTCCTAAATACGGGCCTCTGACAGCTCAAAAACTCAATAATTTTGCATTGTTAAAAACCAAGTGTTGTTTGTTATCGCTTTCAAGTAAACCCGTCCTCCATATCACTAAGTTTCTCAGCTTTGTTTTTAAACTAGTAATAAACGCCAAATATTAATAACAATAAACCAAATTTAATATACAAACTACATCCGAGCACAACGCGATATGTTGTATTCTAGTTTGTTCAGTTAGAAATTCCACAGCGTGCAGAAAGCACCGTTTACTCGCGCGGAAATACCGATCGAAGCAGTGACGTCAGGCCAATAGGTGAGCGTTTAGCGGATTCAAACGATTACGATAATTTCGCACGGATTTTTGAGGCATAAGCCTTTTACGGAATGTTATGAAACTTTGCATACTGAGTTTTAATGTCATAATGAATGATTTTATGAGAAGTAGGCACGTTTTAATTTTTTTGTGAACATTTCTATTATGCCACCTAACTTTTTAGGCGTTACCATGAATTACCTTTTAAAAATGGGCAATTTTTCATTTTTTTTTATTTTATTATAGACCAGCAGATTAAATCATATTTTGTTGTACTACTTTTTTTTATCGCAATTACCAATTTATATTATTACCCCTAAGTTGCCTGTGTAACAACTTGTCCAAAATAGTGTTCAGTGTGCCTAATCCCAATCGTGAACTATACACCGGCGCGCGGCGCCAGCGTCAGTGTAAAATTTCAAAATTACAATGTTGGCTCAAGAAAGTATTTTGTGTCTGTTGACATTTAGATTTTTTTTATTTAAGGAAAATCTTTAAGACTTACCTAACCAGGAAAAATATTCTTGTATGTCCAAAGCATATCTAATAATATCACTTGATTTTACTAAAAGAGGTGGAATTGAACATATCTCTAAAAACGTATCTAGATGCTTAATATATACAGATTCTTGTTTACTTTTCTCCATTAATATATCGACAACATGGGTAATATTGTACAGATCTTGAACATACTAATATGTATTAAAGAAAATTATTTCAATACAAAATATTTGTTTCCCCTGTTAATTATATATCAATTCCTTCTCCAAATAATATAAATTCTTAATAAAATACACATTTAAAAAGGATACAAATCCATCTGTAGACAAACACAAAAATTGTTTGATTATAGTCAGTAACCTCTCCGTGTCATTCTTTGTTATCTGGTTTTGAATAAGTATCAAAATTTTTTGTAACATCATAGATGAATTTCTTCCTTGTACTAAATACATACAGTCTTTCTCCATATTTTTAAAATTATTATAAAATTATAGACAGAATGTAATAATATTAGATGACACTAATGTTTGAAACAATCAAATTACTTTTACAAGATTGACATGATTTTAAGCTGGTCCTCACGCATAGGTAAAATATAGTCACAGACCAATAATTCAGATTTATACTTAGATCTTACTTAATACTGGCCTACTAACTTTGCAAATCTATACTAATCCTAGATCCATATATACTTATACCACAGATAACACATAATCAGATTATGTGTTATCTGTGCTTATACTAATAAATAAAATCCTTAAGTGACTGACATACTGATTAATCACGATCCTGCTCAAACCACTCAACGTAAGAAGCTCAATTTTGGCATACAGATTGATTCTAGGGTGTAGAGGTTCGATAAGAAGGAATTTTTCGAAATTCCAGTTCCAAGAGGGTGAAACCACCCCTCAAATATTACAATATTTTTTAAAAAAAAAACCGTCAAGTTTCCGAAAAAACGTTTAAACACGTATATTTTATTTTCTTTTTTTACATATTTTAAGATTTTTTAAAAATGTATACAGGGTGTTTCGAAAAATCTGGTCATTGATTAATCACGATCCTGCTTAAAGCGCTTGACGTAAAAAGCTGATTTTTTGAAAACAGATTGACTTTAGGGTGTAGAGGTTCGATAAGAAGGGATTTTTCGAAACTCGAATTCTAAGGGGGTGAAACTATCCCTCAAATATTAAAATATTTTTTATTTAAAAACCGGTGAGTTTTTCGGAAAAACTCTTAAACACGTGTATTTTATTTTGTTGTTTTACATATTTTAAGATTTTTTTATAAATTTATACAGGGTGTTTCATAAAATATGACCATTGAGTAATCATGATTCTGCTTAAACTGCTTGACGTTTAAAGCTGATTTTTGGCAAACGGATTGACTGTGGGGTGTAGAGGTTCGTTAAGGAGGGGTCTCTCGAATCTCAAATTCCAAGAGGGTGAAAACGCCCCTCAAATATTACAATATTTGTTATTTAAAAAACGGTTAGTATTTCGGGAAAACGCTTGGACAAGCATAATTTATTTGTTTTTTTTTACATATTTTGAATTTTTTTAAAAAATCATACAGGGTGTTCCAAAAAGTTGGGTAATTTCTTAACCACGATTCTGTTTAAACTGCTTGACTTAAAAAGCTTATTTTTGGCAAACGGAATTTTCGAAAGTCAAATTCCAACGAGATGAAACTACCTCTCAAATATTACCAAGTTATATAATAATATCGCCATATTGTTTTTTCTTATGCTGACATAAATATGAGAAAATTTTATCCAGTTTGTATGTTAATGGAAATTCTTGCTTTGCTTTATCATCACCATTACAAATGAGTAATTCGACGCGAACGAAGTCGCTGGTACACGCTAGTAAATTCATAAAGAAAAACGACCTATTCCACATTTTTTTAGTAATCAACATTATTTTTTATTCATACCCTGCTGGCAAGCGAAACCTTGGGTCCGCGTTTACATATATAGGAGTGAATCGCTATGGCAATCTAGTAAGTCGGAGAGAGCAAAAGTACGGAGTATTACATAACCACTTAATCTGACGCTAGATTCCATGCGCTTGGGAAAATACCGTAAAATGGGGGGAAAAGAAACATACTGGTGAAAAGAAACGAAATTTCTGAAAAAAATCAAATCACGATTAAACATATTCAAAGAGTCGACATATCTAATTTTTCTATCATTGGTAATACACAATAAAATGTAAAAACTATATTTTTATCTGTGGCAGCACTGTTTCTGTCAATCAGCTGATCAATAAATGTGAGATCGATTTATCACCTATTTTGTATGGCGCGAAAACTTTATAAATAAAATATTTATTATTAAAGTAATACATAAGCTGGTACATGTAAGTTGTTATATTATATGTATTGTTAATTATTGTTAAACCTACTTAAAAATGTAATAATTTACTGTTTCTAATCACCTTGTTGGAAGTAGAATAGATAAAAACCTTAACATCAATGTGTGTTTTTATTCTCCCGAATAGCAGGTGAATAGAAACACAAATGTTATTTTTATTTAATATTTATACGCATATTTTTCAAAAATCAAATTATATGTATACGCAAAGAACAAACAAAGACCCATGTTTTAAAATATTCGGGAAAATAATACCACATTTTTATCAACCGGTATATCGCTAATAGCCTACGAAACTGTTTCTATTCACCCCATTTTACGGTACTTGCCTTCTGCCTTTATTCAGTACATCTTGTTTTTGCGTACTCTTCGTACACACGAAAATCGGCACCCAAGACCAGAAATGCCAGCCCTAGTATACTTATGTCTAAATTTTAGTTCATTAGGTCTTTAGGCAAATATTTGCAGCAAAATTTCAATTAATTGTTCGAAAATTAAACTAGTAGCGTTTTATTGTCACTAAACTTTATTCCAAATTTTCTCAAAACGAGCTTTTGTGAATTAGACCGTTTTTGCGCCGATAGCCTCATATAAAAAAATGTTTCACTTATCTAAGCCGATAGCACAAACGACAACGCAAGCCTTGTGAGGGTGCATATGTAATCTCTTAAGCTGTATACTAAAACATGACATTTATATAGAATTTTAAGTTCAACGTAGGTATATTGTAAAGAGAGTGATTAAATTAGATTGCAACTATACCATAATATGGAATTTTCCAAAAATATTCCACATGGAATTTTCGTTTTTTGGTGCGCTACTTTTACTATTCGATGGAGACTAGGATTTGGCGACTGAACACTGTTAAGGTACGCGCACACTGACCAGAGCCGCACTCGCCGCACGCGTCGCACCAATCGCACTTTTTTTTCTTGTCGCGCACACTGGGCCGTACCGAACGCGCCGCACGCGCCGCATTATTCGCTATTTTGTTTCTTTTTGCCCCTACGACACCCGTATTTGCCAATCGAATTTCTCATCAGTCGCTTCCGGAGTCCTGTCTGCGGTGATAAGCGTGTTTTTTTAATATTTCTCGACAATGAATGATAACGAACAAGAAACAATTACAAGCTCCTTGCTAATAGAAGAAGAAGAAATCATGAGTAAGAATCGAAAGTTCAAGGTTCACAATATTTGCAAAAATCCACATTATTTCCATATTTAATTGAGGATGAACTAAATTTTTTTTAATATGAACCATGAAAAATTTGCGAACTTTCTTAGCATATTGAATTTCTAATCTCCTCTTCGGTTACCTACGTAGAGTGGAAGGAATTGCCTGTGACGTCAGCAGCACCAGCCGCATTTATCGAAAATCATTCTGGCCCAATAATGCTGGCCGCATTTTCGTCGATGCGATTCGTGCGGCTCTGGCTAGTGTGCGCACCTTCATTGAAAGTAACACAAACAAATTTGTCCCATTGTGTGTGAAATGTCCCATTTATAAAAACATAAGTATGAGTTATATTTCGAAAATGATAGATCTCAGCGACGTGAAAAACTGTACGGAACTTAGATTTCACCTTTTCGATAATTTATAGCTTGCAGAGAAGAACATTTATGAAACTAAAGATTCTACACACAGATTTGTCCTAGCCCTCTTACTTCCTGATAAATGTCGGTCAAATTTGAAAATTTTGCAGTTTTTGACACCGTTCATATCTCGGTTATCCTATAACTTATCGAAAAGGTGAAAGCTATGCAAAATTGTACAAAATTAACCGATTCGTTTGATATAAACAAAATTCAACTTCGTAGCTGATAGGGGGAAATTGCAAATTGTCAAACCCTCATAACTTCATAATCAGAATGGTGTGCAAAATTGTGCAAAATTATCCGATTCGTTTGATATAAACAAAATTCAATTTAGTCACAGATGCTCTTAGGTAAGTGTGCAAAATGTAATTTACGGTGTGCAAAATTGTGCAAAATGTGTGCAAAATAATGGTATCTATTTTTAAATTTCCTCTAGTACGGGGGGCAAACAAGGGGCAAACTTGGCCGAACCCGCATTGTGATCCAATTCAATTCTCACGATTCTTTTTTACGGCTCATCGTTCAAATCTTATGGATCCGTGCTGGTCACGATTCAATTGAACGAACCGTATTGTAAGCAATGAATCAATTCTCACGACTCTTTGAACGCACGATCGCATTGTGATCCGATTCAATTCTCACGTTCTTTTTTACGGCTCATCGTTCAGATGTTATGGATCCGTGCTGGCCACGATTCAATTGAACGCACCGGGTTGCAAGCAATTAATCGAATCTCACCTTTGCTCACGATTCATTTTTAATACTCGTTCAATCTTTGCCCACGTCTACTCTGCAATCTGAATTTTGGGTATGGCTTAACACGACAGGATCGGGCTAAGCCTTAAGCGGGGTTTACATTAGTCAAGTTACTTGAATCAAGTTAACTTGAGTCAAGTCAACTTGAATCAATTTTGGTGTTTACACTATATGAACGATTTTTGCAAACTTGAATTCAAGTGGAGGGATTGTTTTGGTTGTCTGCAGTGAAAATGGCCGTCACTCCTGATGATATAGCTGATGCTCTCCGTCAAGTCGTTGCACTGGTAGTACCATTAGTAAGCGATGTTACAGTAAATGCATTAAGAAAAAATGAAAGAAGAAGAGGAAGAGTATGGGTACGGAGTTGGATTAGTCGTAGATTAATTCTTGGAGCCTCAAACAGCTTACTCAGAGAATTAGCTGTAGAGGACGTGGATTCATACAGAAACCACCTAAGAATGACACCACAAAGGTTTGATGAACTTTTGACTTTGGTTGAAAAGAAGATTAAAAAAAAGGATACAATGTTCAGGCTAGCAATACCGGCAAAAACTAAACTTGAAATAACCTTAAGGTATTTAGCTACTGGTGACAGTTTCGCTTCTTTGCAGTATCTATACAGAGTGCCAAAAAGTTCAATCAGCAAATTCCTACCTGAAGTTTTGGCAGCGGTTTACGAAGTACTCGAAGAATATATTAAGGTAAACAAAAAACACATTATATTTTATAATTATGTTTACTGTTACAAGTAGGATGTCAATTAATTTTTAAATAATTTCATAATTACAATTGTTCTTGTCAACAACAATTTCTTGAAAGACCAGAAAATTGTCGGAATCATTTTGTTCTTTGTCGGTTTCTAGTAAGAAACTGGTTTGCAAAGCAGGAGAAAGTAAGTCGTTTGAATTGTCTTGGTAATGAATATCTTCCACATCAGTTCTGTCAGATCCAGATACAGAGGTAGCTATGGTTGGTGATAGTGAAGAATATCTGTGAATTTGCATGTTTCGATTCAATGATTTGATTCTTGCAGCTATAAGAATGTCTTGGATAGCTTTTTGAGCATTAAGAGAATCAATTGGGTTTAATTGCCCCAATTGTGCTGAAACGTACTCTCCAAAATGAGACAGTTCATCACTAGTGTGTCTCACAGAACCATTTTTGCCAGCTGGTTTAACGTTTTGTGATATTGCATGTAGTTTATCAACTATGTGTTCAACAGCATGTATTTCGGATATTTTTTGCTTTTTGGAGCGTGGAGGCTGCATTCCAGGTGTTTGAGATTTAGTTTTTTTTGGTTGTGGTTGAACAATTGGAGAACTTGGAGAATCCACATCCTCTATATCGTCAGTCTCAGATGCGTCAGTCAGTGTAGGCAGAATTTGGATTTCCTTATCCTGAAATGAAACAGAATAACTGTACAAAATAATAGAAATATTATGAAAAAATTGTGGCAATACATTTTTTTTTCAGGTGCCAAGTACAAAGGAAGAGTGGGAATTGGTGCAACGCAAATTTGAAGTGCAGTGGAACTTTCCCAATTGCATAGGAGCCATTGATGGGAAACATGTCCAAATAAAGTGCCCTGCTGAGAGCGGTTCGAATTACTACAATTACAAGGGTACATTCAGCATCATACTGTTCGCATTAGTTGATGCCGAATACAATTTCTTATACATAGATGTCGGTGCTAATGGAAAGTCAAATGATGGTGCAGTTTTTCAATAACGTAACACCCTAAATTTACCACAGAATGCCGTTATTGTTGCAGATGATGCGTTTCCTCTAAGAAAGGACATACCGTAAAATGGGGTGAATAGAAACATAGGGGTGAATAGAAACAAAATTTCTGAAAAAAATCAAATCAAGATTAAAAATATTCAATGTAAAAAGAGTCGACATATCTAATTTTTCTATCATTGGTAATACACAATAAAATGTAAAAACTATATTTTTATCTGTGGCAGCACTGTTTCTGTCAATCAGCTGATCAATAAATGTGTGATCGATTTATCACCTATTTTGTATGGCGCGAAAACTTTATAAATAAAATATTTATTTTTAAAGTAATACTTAAGCTGGTACATGTAAGTTGTTATATTATATGTATTGTTAATTATTGCTAAACCTACTTAAATATGTAATAATTATCTGTTTCTAATCACCTTGTTGGAAATAGAATAGATAAAAACCTTAACATCAATGTGTGTTTCTATTCTCCCGAATAGCAGGTGAATCGAAACACAAAAGTTATTTTTATTTAATATTTATATGCATATTTTTCAAAAATCTAATTATATGTATACGCAAAGAACAAACAAAGACCCATGTTTTAAAATATTCGGGAAAATAATACCACATTTTTATGAACCGGTATATCGGTAATAGCCTACGAAACTGTTTCTATTCACCCCATTTTACGGTACTGAAACCTTTCAGCAAACGCAACTTAACAATTTCAGAAAGAATATTCAATTATCGACTTTCTAGAGCTCGTAGAGTTTCGGAAAATGCTTTCGGCATTTTAGTTGCTAGATTTAGAGTATTCGAACGGCCTATTGCATTGATTCCTGAAACTGTAGATTTGGTTGTCAAAACTTGTTGTGCACTTCACAACTGGCTACGCAAATCATCAGGGAAATATTACCTTCATCCTTCATCTGTAGATGTGGAAGACATGGCAACATGCACAATCATACCAGGCACATGGCGCACCACTCTCAATACATCATGTCTGCTGAGGACATCGAAACTGACTTCGACAAATGCTTACAAACGTGAGCTCAAATCGTTTAGAGCAGTATGAAAAATTCTTCTCTTCAAAAGAAGGGTCACTACCGTGGCAATGGAAGTAGATTGGTGCTGATCAACCATCGAACAGCCTTTAACTTTGTAACTAAATATGGGTAATAATACAGTTTAACCTGCGTAAATGCAATGTTTTTACAATTGTAATATATGTTAGCCTTTCCTGTATATTGTATGCTGAAGGTACTCAGTTAAAATACTATTACTGCAATATATTTGTATGTAAATATGTAACTTATAGTATATGAAAGCATTTTATTAATAAATTATGTGTAGACATAAAGAAATGTAGTTTTTACTTACCAGAGTTGAAGTAGAAGGTCTGCTGGACGAACAACCCATTAAAAACTTTGCTGCATGGAACCAACTAAGTTTAGGTTCGTACAGTTCATCAGCAGCTGAACCTGATTTTTTGGATTTCGCAATTTTATGCATTCTTGACTGACAATGGTTTTGATTACTTTTATTTTGGCTCTTACCACATCCAAGGTGATGTCGGGAAAATTGGTTTTCAATTTGTCTACCAAACCTTTAAATCCGGCATCTCTTAAATTCTTATTTTTTATATTCACTCAAACCCGAGTTCCACAGTACAGGATAGTTTTCATACACCTCCAGGAATTCAATAATTTGATCGCTTGTCCACTTAACACTTTTGAACTCATTTTTAAATAAAGATGCTTTTAACATAAACAACAACAAAACAACACCACTCAATGTGACACTAGATTTTTAGGTTAATCCTTGAAGCAAGTGAGCTTGAATGTGTGTTTACACTGGTCAAAGACCTTCCTACTTGTTTCAAGTGCAGCCAACTTGACTCCAAAAATCAAACATGTTCAACTTTTACTTGACACTTGAATCTAGGGGTCAAGCACTACTTGAATGAGGAAAAAATCACTTGCAGAAGTGTTTACACGGTTCAAGTGACGTTCAAGTTACTTGATTCAAGTAAACTTGAATCAAGTAACTTGACCAATGTAAACCCCGCTTTAGGCAGATTTCTGAAATATAATATATATTTCCTTCGGCCACACACCCGCTTTACCCGACTCCTAAGAGCGACCCGAACAGTACAGCGTAATAGACTCTCGACTCTCAACTGTTCAACTTTTAAATTTTATCAGGTTATAACTCTCTTTTCTCGTGCGTTAGTAAGTATGCGATTTATACCCAAAAATCCCATTTTAACTCCTAATTAGAGATGAGTAGAATGTAGTCCATTACTCATCATACGGTGGAGATCATATGAGGATTTTCCTGTTGTAGTCCCCACAGGGTATTTTCCATCCTCCTCTGACAAGAGATGTTTTTCCTCCGAGGGTTTACATACACTCTTCCACGGTTGGGGTTTGGCCCTCAGTGTCCTTCACAATCAAGGAACTTGTCGCCTGCTGAGGTACCCGTGAGGTGGCGGCTGGAGGATCTGTCTCCATTTTCCCCTCCTCTTTAAGTTGGTGTCTCCTTGGACTTGATACCAATTGGATTTGAGATCAATTCTTGTGTGAGGACCTGACCATGACATTCCCCTTCGAGTTGATGACTCGCCAACTCGCGATGCCCTTACATTGGAGTTCTGAGCCTGGACAAAGCTCAGCAAGTAGGTAATATCATGGTAGTGTCTTTCCCCTTGCTCCTGGGCAGAAAGACCGTGATGGTACAGATGAGTAGGTCAGGATGGATATGAATCCATGTAACTATCGACCCCTATCCGCCTTCTCACACATCTCACTGCATTGTTGACAGCCAACCGGCCACGTCATCGGCAGATAACGAAAACATAAGAGCTTTCACACAAACCAGAAAAACCCGCGGGGGCGGCCAATCGAAAGGGTGAAATTTTGACACTAAAAATATTATAAGGTACACGAGTTATAATTGCGAAAATAGCTTTTATTTATTATTAAGAAACGTGGAAAATTGTTAGCAGACATTTTTCTAGTCGCTAAAATGCCGACAGACAACGCGAAAGAGGCATCAAATTTTAAAAATTATTAAAAAATGAAATTTGAAGAATGAAAAAAATGCATGCCGATTGGTGGAATATTATATTTATTTATTTTAAAAGCCATATGCAAAAAGGCAGAAAAAAGATCGTGGCTAAATCAGCTGCAGACAGTTATCAAAAGCACGATATTACTCTAGCGCTTTAAGGGAACGCTCGCCGCCTCGTCCATTTAAGCTTGATTTTCATGCATCCGTTGTCCGACGATACGATGATACGATATTAATTTTATTGGTTGAATTTAAAGACTTCGGTTGGTTAGAAACGGTTAACCAATCGAAGCCTTTAAATACAACCAATGAAATTAATATCGTATCAACGTATCGTCGGACAACGGATGCATGAAAATCAAACTTTAAGTATAGATAAATCATGTATACGGTTATATTATAAATATTTTTTTATTATTTCAAAACAGATATCATACATTTACTATTCTGTCTCACTATATGTAATCTGACTCATCGTTAGGGTTCCCAACTTGAGCATCGGCGATTCCGGGTCAATTATTTTTAAGTTTTTAAATAATATTATATGTAAACGTCATTTTTTTGGTCCCGGCCAAGGCAAAATTTTCGCCGGGACAAACTTTCTGATTCCTGGTTAATCCCGGTCAAACCGGGACGGTTGGGAACCCTACTCATCGTACTGCAGATCCCCGCTCTCGCAAACGAGTCTTCCTCTGAGTCGATATCTGCACTGTAAATTTTTTGTAGATTTACAGGTATTATGTTTCAATTGATAAAGCAGCCAGCGTTTCCTGAAAACTCTTATACAGGGTGAGTCTTAAATAAGTGAAAATACTTTTTAAGGGTGATATATTTCGACCCCAGGAATACTTCTATGAGTTTTTTTTCGCAAAAAAAGATGTAGAAAATCGTGCATTATTTTTAAATTTGCCTGAATATTTTAGAAAACTTTTTAGAACTACCTGTTCACCGCAAATTTACCCATGGCCAACTATAGTTTACTAAAAAACATATGTTTGTGTCATATGTCAAAAATGACAGACTTTAGAAAAAACAAACAGAAAACACAAACTCATTAGGTATGTGATTATCCACAACTTTTATCTGACAACTTTTTGTCTAAAATACCGTATGATCGAATAAAAACGGCGTCAGCGATGGCTATGAAATGACGATCAATGATATTTCCCGTATAATTTTGCATATAAAATGACAGCGATCTTCACTTCATAGCCATCGTTGACGCCGTTTTTATTCGATCATACGGTAGATTATAATGGAATTAGAGACAAGTTTTAAAATAGCCAAAATTTGTTTTTTTCGAAATATCTAATAAGCCTTGAAGTTCACCGAAAAATCCGAAAGGCGCATATTTATGACCCCACAAAACTGCAATTCTTTCCCCATTAACCGACTCTCTATCTCCAGTAGTTTCCGAGATGCCCATAGAGAACATCGTAGGAAACTCACCCTGTATAATATTTTGAAACTAACTATTGTTATTATTTGACTAGTTTAATTTGATTAATAAGGCTAGATTAATTTAATTTCAAATAAATTTGATCAGATTTTTTTTTTCGTATATTCTGCTACCAGAAAACCAATTTTGGAATTTTGTTATTATTTTGTGTAGCATAAACCATAGATAAATGCAACAAGTTTAGATTGGAAAGCCCGTAAAAATTTTAGGTCGCGAAATTATTTTGGGTCGCGACCGTTATACGCGATTTGGCGCTGCTATAGCGGTCGCTAAGAACAACGACAAACACAAACAGAAATAATTTTCTCTTGAGTCAGAATCTTCAAAAACCATAATAATCTTTCAAAATATAACCGCTCTCATTAAAGAAATTCCGAAAAGTGTTTATAGCGTCCATTTTCAAAGTAATAATTGCTATCTTGTGAGTTTAATTCAAGTTTTATTTACTCCAACCGGTGATAATTGTGAAAAAGTGGCATTAAAAACTTAAAAAGCTGTGCTGTGAACGGTGAACTGCAAAAACCATCGTGGATCTTGGCATAACGTCGGTTTCCAATGTTTCATAGGTATTTCATACATGCGTCCTTATATAAAATAAAGTTTCTTGTATGCAACACACTGTCTTTTATTTATAAAATTAAACGAAAATAATAATAAATTTGAATAAACAATATTTGGCGATATAATTCCGGAAAAAGCCGAACCGCTCCGAAATTTTCAAAAGTTTTGGGTCGCGACCGTTGCAAGAATAGCGCCAAATAGTGTTTACATTGTCCTTATGGGCACTTTCCAATCTAAACTTGTTTCATTTATCTATGGCATAAACTTTGTTTGTTTGTGTTGTGTTTGTGCGTACAGAAATTATGGACGAAGTTTTATTTCCCGAGGAACCAGAGACCTTATATTTCTCTATGATTTGAACTTTATATTTTGTGCTGTGTTTTGCCGTCATCATGTAATATTTTGTTCAACCGATGATGTGATTTGAACACGATCCAGGAAAGGGTATCATGCAAAGCAAGTTCGATATGTAAAGACATTGCCCATCTCTGAACTCTGTGAACGTAAAACGAACTGACTATAAATTTGCGCCTTCATTTAATAGTGTTGAACATTTGCTACCTCAACTGAACTTCAACTGCTGACTGCTGAGTTTATAAATTCAACTTAAAGGTGAATTAATTTTTGATGTCTTATTTAAATCTTTATCTGTTATAATAGCATAGATTGCAAACCCTGCGATCTTATATGCTTTGTTAGTGGCGTTGTTAAATACGTTTTATAATACTATAGGTAAATCGAAGGGTAAACCGCTGGTGTATTTTGGTGGTGTACAAGATTTGCATTATTGGTATTAGTACTAAATTATTTGGCATTACTTTGGCATTAGTGTACAGAAATTCATCAGGAGTTTACCCCTCGAAGTTAATTCAGCATATATGTTTTATATTATCAAATTTAATTTAGCATTTAACTGTAAGCATTTGAAAAGTGTACAATAGTTTATACTTTTCAAATATTCCGTTTTTAAAAATAAACTTTCATTATATTTTTTGCAGTTTTAATTTCGTAATATTTTTAAAAATACATAAAATTTTATATTCACATTTAAACAGCCCGCCTTTTTTGTGGTAGGCAATGCAGATACCTATTTTACCGATAAGGTCTGTCATATTTCGATTAGTTCAGTTAGGGCTCAAGGGTGCGCTACAATCGATCCTCGTTAAACGTGTTGCCTACTTTTGACTATGGAAATGACAACTCTTTTATTTTATATTTCTCTATGATGATAACGCACTTTTCAACGAAGTTGAAGGAAGATATTATAGTGTATCTATCACAATACTTAATAGAACTACTACAATTATTACAAGAAAAACAAAAAGAAGAAATACCCAAATACCCCTTCACCTACTACTCAACTACAAAATAAACGAATATAATCTCTTAAAACACACTACACAACTACTTATTCTTGTATTCTACACTGAACAAATTTATCAAACTTACTAATTTATCAAACAAAAAGAAAAAATAACTAATGGTAGACTACACTAACATGCTACACTAAACACTATAATTAAACTTAATAAATTAATCCAATTTTACACTACACCTTCAAAGAAAAAAGAAATATGAACATTTTCTAAAACTAGAAACAGAACTTCCATACGTGCAACCAGGATAATAGGTCAAGGGGACAAAGAATATAAAATATTTTAAAATGTGCATTCAGAAAGAAAAAATACCTCGAAAATTATCTAAACAAACATTTTTATTTCTTATCAGTGAGAAGCATCGGCCTTGTCGGAATTTGTTGGGTATTTACAATGGTCGAATTGTATAATTGCCAGCTTCTATAGCATATCTAATAGATAAAAAGTAACTGGTCGATTAGTAACCAATTGGCACAGTCCGAAAATTATCGATTTTTATTTTCTCTGTTTTTATTGGTCCTGCCATCTAGTAGTCTTAGTCCATAAACGTCTTAGGTTGATCTACTTTAAAAATATATATACTGTATATATACAAGGCTGTGAGGTAAGACCAGGTAAGAGCGCTCTAATGATGCAGCGAAATAAATCAGTATTGGAGAATATTGGAATAAACAGCGAATTGTAACTGTATAAGTTCGAAAATCGAAAATCAAATATTTTATAGGAACCCTTTTCTTTGTTAGACAACTAGTAATACAGTCTGTTCTGGGTGACATCGGTGACATCTAACATTAAATTTTATTACTAATTCATTCTAGAAAAAGCGATGTCAAAGATCATTTCAAATCAAAAATCATTTCAAAATCATTTGATAAGAGCGGCGACTCGTAGAGTGACGTTGGCGTTCTCGAATACGCGAAAGACCGGTTCGGCTTTTAAAGGTATTTAAGGAAATAAATAGATAAGTGCCCTAACATTTCATAAGGTATGTTTAAACACTCTTATATTTAGTTTAAATTATATGGAATATTTGACATCTTCTACTCATCTAAAATATAATTTGATTTTTACATTGACAGAAATGTCTTGTACCATGTGCTTTATGAAAAATTCAAGCTATTTAAGCTTGGATTTACTGGCATATTAGATAATATAACTAAGAATATATTACATTTTTTTGTATCGCTAATTATAAAACGTGTGGCATACTTTGGGTTCATAATTTTTTAAAATTAACCTTAAATTTTAAACATCAAGTGACCCCTGCTTGTTTAATCTCTTCTCTTGTCAATGCCAGTTAATATTTATTTAAAATAAAACGTGTTCTTCTAAGGTAGATATATTACTTATTTTGATTTTGATTATGTATATTATGTTCTTTTGCAGATGTATCGAGTACCATCTACTGTTCGTTCTCTTGCCCTTCGGAATGCTTACAAACTTAATCAGATCGAAAGGTGGTATGCCAAAGATGTTAGATTTGGACCAGAAGTTAGAGCCTTGATGTTACAAGGGGTAGATGTTTTAGCAGACGCTGTAGCTGTAACTATGGGACCAAAGGTACATATATTTTTTAAATAGTACCTATCGTATGTTTATAAAATAACTAATATAAAAACCCTGACGTACCCTAGTTGTTGCCATTTAACCATGGCAGACTGTATAATTTACTTTTAATGTTTAATCATTTTTTACTATATACTTTTTGCTCTATATTTGCTCTGCTACATTGAGTTAACTTTGGCTGTAATTAATATATTGAAATATTCATGTATTCACTATACAGAATTGTTTACTAAATTTTACTATTACACTCTCAATATCTGCACCAAATAATATATTTTAAAGATGTGTTGCTGGTCCCAGTATGGTCTCAGTGGAGAATATTTGTTGTTGTAGTTGATATACAAGCATTAGGGCATGTGGTTGAAACAGTGAATGTTAATCTGTAAAGTTTTAATGTAAAATTCACCACATTTACAGAGCATAAAACACAAATATTTTTTTCACCTGACATAGCTCTCATGTAAATCTAGTTGTTCCAGCAAATATAATTTTGAATACTTATATCTTTAGTTTATGTATTGTATGTACTAAATTTTTGAGTCAATTTGAACTAGCCAATCCGAATGAGTTGAATCTGTATACAAATATAATATACACAATTAGCCAATAAGTTTTGTTTTTTGTACTTTGAACGGGCTTCAACAGCACCCTCCATTGTGGAGGAAGCTGCATAAGTGGCCTTTTATTCCGATAATTGTTAGAACTTTGTTAATATTGTATTGTAATTAGAACTTTGTTAATATTGTATTGTAATTAACATGTTGGGATAATAAGTGTGTTTATTATTATTATTATTATTATATACAGGGTGGTCTGAATTGTTTTCTGAAAATTTTGGCAGCATATTCTGCAGATAAAATAGGTATGTAAAAAAGTTTATATAAATCTATGTCCTAAAATGCTTTGTTTTGGAGATACAGGGTGTAGAGGTTTCATTTTTATTTCAGTTTTTTTCAAATAATTTCTGAACTAACGTCGATATTTGATTGAAAATTGGTGCGTGGTGCGTGGGTGTTTTTTGACATGAGAAATATGGGATTTTGATGTCAATATGACTCCTATTTGTAGGGGGCGCCACCTACATATGTTTTAACTGTTTTGAAGAGTAATAACTTTTCGTCCGTACTCCATACCTATATAAAACTACTGAGGGTGCATCCACACTATCCTAAAAACGGCGTAACGACCTTGAATAGATTTCCACTAACTCTATTGGCTGAAATTTTTGACAGATGAATTTGACAGATAAAATTTCTGACAGATGAATTTTTCAGCCAATAGAATTGCTGGAAATCGATTCAAGGTCGTTACGCCGTTACGCCGATACGCCGTTTTTAGGATAGTGTGGATGCACCCTGAGTGAAAAAATATACATTTCCGTGATTTTTTACGTAAAAAATGTCTCTTGAGAAAAATCGCTACGAGTAACCATTCTCAAGATATTTAGAATGGAAATAGTCAATATATATCATTATTGATAAAAAAAATAAACATCTTGAGTAGATAGTCCTTTGAAATGATAAATTTGTGGACTTTTTATTTTTTTAAATTAATCATAAATTTTTCTTCAAAAAAATGATAAAAAACAGTTTCTGTTCAACTTTTGGCACAAAAAAATTTCAAATTTATGATTTCAGTCTAATAACTATTTAGTCAGCATGTTTAATTTATGTCAATGAACTATTGATAATTTTGATTCCAAATATCAATGAGAACCATTACTCAACGCAATTTTTTTTTGTAAATGTAAATTTTTTTAATCCGTAGTTTTATGTAGGTAAGGACGAAAAATTTTTAGCCTTCAAATCAGTTAAAAATATGTAGTTGGCGCCCTCTACAAGTAGGATGACTCC
This sequence comes from Sitophilus oryzae, assembly GCF_002938485.1. NCBI lineage: Eukaryota > Metazoa > Arthropoda > Insecta > Coleoptera > Curculionidae > Sitophilus > Sitophilus oryzae. The sequence goes on from NW_022147434.1 coordinate 2,997,739, forward strand.
TACTTGTAGAGGCCACCTACATATGAAAATTTGATTTTGATGTCAAGAGTCATATTGACATCAAAATCAAATTTCTCATGTCAAAAGTCAAAAAACTCCCAGATATCAATTTTCATTTAAACATAGATAAAGGAAATAAATTTAGATTGGAATGCCCAGGGGCGCTATTCTGTACACGGCATCGACAATCGTCGGTATCGGTAAGTTACGACAGCTCTCGATACGTATTTGTATATAGTAAAAATGTGTTAATTGTTGTTGTCATAGTTACCGATCGGCCCTATGGCAGATATCGCAAATTTGTACCGACGAAAATCGGTATCTCTACCGTGCCCTTGTTAACCCCACGCTAGAGATACCGAGAGTCGTCGGTACAAATTTGCTATAATGACAGCTAAAACTATGACAACAACAATCAACACGACGCTCATTGGTCGTACGTACCGATAGCTGTCGGTAACTTTGTCGGTATCGGTAAGTTACCGACAGCTCTCGATACGTATTTGTATATAGTAAAAATGTGTTAATTGTTGTTGTCATAGTTACCGATCAGAATCGCAAGTTTGTACCGACGAGGATCGGTATCCCTACCGTGCCCTTGTTAACCTCACGGTAGAGATACCGAAAGTCGTCGGTACAAATTTGTGATATCTGTCATAGGGCCGATCGGTAACTATGACAACAACAATCAACACATGTTTACTATATACAAATACGTACCGATAGCTGTCGGTAACTTACCGATACCGACGATTGTACAGAATAGCGCCCCAGGTAATTGTTTTGGGTCGCGACCGTTGTACGCGATCTGGCGCTGCTATAGCGGTTGCTAAGAACAACCGTAAACAAAAACAGAAATAATCTTCTCTCGTCAAAGTCAGAATCTTCAAAAATTATAAAATCTTTCAAAATTTAAACCGCTCTCATTGAAGAAATACCGAAAATTGTTTAAAAGTTAATTTTCAAAGTAATTATTGCTATCTTGTGAGTTTAATTTAAATTTTATTTACTCAAACCCGTGATAATTGTGAAAAAATGGCATTAAAAACTTAAAAAGCTGTGCTGTGAACTGTGGATTGCAAAAACCATCGTGGATCGTGGCATAACGTCGGTTTCCATAGCTATTTCATACATGTCCTTATATAAAATAAAGTTTCTTATATGCAACGCACTGTATTTTATTTATAAAATTAATAGAAAATAATTATAAATTTGAATATTTGGCGACATAATTCCGGAAAAAGCCGAACCGTTCCGAAATTATCAAAAGCTTTGTGTCGCGACCGTTGCAAGAATAGCGCCAAATAGTATTTACATTGTCCTTATGGGCAGTTTTCAATCTAAAATTGTTTCATATATCTATGCATTCCAACTTTGACGTTCCCTCTACAAGTAGGAGTCATATTGACATCAGAATCAAATTTTTCATAGCAAAAAACCCCCAGATAACCAATTTTCATCCAAATATTGACGTTATTTCAGAAATTATTTGGAAAAAGTCGAAATAAAAATGAAACTTTTACACCCTGTATCTCCGAAACGAAGCATTTTAGGACATAAATTTATAAGAACTCTTTTACTTATTTTTATCTGCAGAATATGCTTGTTGAAGTTTCCCGAATACAATTCGGACCACCCTGTATATGTATAAGGTCCATACATAACTTCAATGAGTAATGCATATATTGTATTCAAGACCTATATATTGTTCAAGTATCTTTGCTATATTTATCAAAATTGCTCCCTAAAGAGACAACATACCAAGAACTGATATGGTATATATTTTTATTAGAGGTGTTTATTTTCAATTGAATGGTCATATTTTGATAAATATACTCTAATAGCTTTTTTCTTATAGGGTCGAAATGTTATCATTGAACAATCTTGGGGATCTCCAAAAATTACCAAAGATGGTGTAACAGTAGCAAAAGGTGTGGAGCTTAAAGATAAATTTCAAAACATAGGTGCCAAACTAGTTCAAGACGTAGCTAATAACACCAATGAGGAAGCTGGTGATGGAACCACCACAGCTACAGTTTTGGCCAGATCTATTGCCAAGGAAGGTTTTGAAAATTTAGGTAAAGGTGCCAATCCAGTAGAAATTAGAAAGGGCATTATGCTAGCTGTTGAGAAAATCACAGAAACTTTAAAGACATTGTCCAAGCCTGTTACAACACCAGAAGAAATTTGCCAGGTGGCAACAATTTCTGCTAATGGGGATACATCTGTTGGAAATCTCATTGCTGATGCTATGAAGAAAGTAGGCAAAGAAGGTGTTATCACTGTTAAAGATGGAAAAACTCTTAAAGATGAATTAGAAGTCATTGAAGGAATGAAATTTGATAGAGGATATATATCACCTTATTTTGTCAATACTACAAAAGGCGCAAAAGTAGAATATCAAGATGCTTTAATATTATTTAGTGAGAAAAAGATTTCTTCTGTTCAAAGTATTGTACCAGCTTTAGAATTAGCTAATGCCCAAAGAAAACCATTAATCATCATTGCTGAAGATGTAGATGGGGAAGCTCTAACAACATTGGTAGTGAATAGGTAAGTCATATATAATATAAATTTGTATACATATTTGTTTTTGCTTATATTTTTTAGGCTTCGGATTGGACTTCAAGTAGCAGCTGTTAAAGCACCAGGTTTTGGTGATAATAGAAAATCTACTCTCCAAGATATGGCCATTTCAAGTGGAGGCATTGTATTTGGTGATGATGCAGATATTGTTAAACTAGAAGATGTAAAATTATCTGATTTGGGTCAAGTAGGAGAAATTGTAATCACTAAAGATGATACATTAATTCTTAGAGGTAAAATTAGAGCTTTATTCAAGGATTTTTATACCTTATAGTAAATTATAGGTAAAGGCAGGAAAGAGGATGTAGATAGGCGTGCAGATCAGATCAGGGATCAAATAGACAATACTACATCTGAGTATGAAAAAGAAAAACTTCAGGAAAGGTTAGCACGTCTTGCATCTGGTGTGGCAGTTCTAAAGGTTGGGGGAAGTAGTGAAGTTGAGGTAGGTTTTATTGGGATCTTTTTTTTACCTTTATTATTTACTACGTTGATGTATTTTAGGTTAATGAAAAGAAAGATAGAGTTACTGATGCATTAAATGCTACAAGAGCTGCTGTAGAAGAGGGTATTGTTCCTGGCGGTGGTACTGCTTTGTTAAGATGCTCTTCTAGTTTAGATTCTTTAAAAGCTACAAATAAAGATCAGGAAATTGGTAAGATTGTAACATTTCCCCACCCTCTCAAAAAATAAAAGATTCAATATTTAAGGTATTGAAATTGTAAGAAAAGCTTTAAGAATTCCATGTATGACAATTGCTAAAAACGCTGGTGTTGATGGAGCTGCTGTGGTAGCGAAAGTAGAACAACAATCTGGAGATTATGGATATGATGCACTTAACAATGAATATGTAAATCTATACGAAAGAGGAATTATTGACCCTACTAAAGTAAATTGACTTTTATAAATAAGAATAAGGCGTTTTAAGTTTAATAAAATATTTCTATAATCTAGGTTGTACGAACAGCAATTGTTGATGCATCAGGAGTAGCGTCTTTACTAACGACAGCAGAAGCAGTAATAACAGAAATTCCTAAAGAAGAACCAGCAATTCCAGCTGGCGGTATGGGAGGCATGGGCGGTATGGGTGGAATGGGCGGCATGATGTAAATTATGCAAACAAAAGACATTTACCAAATTATCGTACTATGATAAGAGTGATAGAGTCCTGTTGAAAAGATTTCCTTAAGTGTTTTGACAGGAATTTTTGTGATGTGGAAATTGAATAAGTGCAAATTGTCTTATATGCTAAAACTAGCATGAGTGTGTGGAAATTTTGATTGAAACTATGTTTCAAACAATGAAAATATGAGACTGCCAAGAACCTTTAACAAGTCAGTTTTAATCACATTGATCTGAACTGCATTTAATTGTATCAAAATGTAGCGTTCTTTTTTTTTTAATTTTCCCAATTTGTAAATTGTTATAAAATATAGTTGTTATAATTTTTTACAAAATTAGTTTTATTTTAGAATATAAAATATACCTTTCAACATTGTTTAAAAAATTAATCAGTATTTGTTGCTCTTTCAATAATTTTTGGCATTTTCTTGTTGGTTGAATGTTCTAATTATTTTGATTTATAAAAATGTGCTACTTCCAACATTTCCTCTCAATTTCAATATCATACCTCTTAACTCTTGTGGTTAAAAACTAGTTCGTGTTGTAAAATCCTTCTTGGAAGTTCTTCAAATAATGAACTAGGTATTTGGGTATATAGTTAGTGGGTGTCTAGAGGTTTAAATGCATCCGTAAAAGTGAGTTTATATGCATCCGTAATACGTCATTCCGTTAGTCCAATCATATTCAAGTATGAGCTTGATTTTTTGAAATAAACAAATAAAATTACATAAAATCAACGACGACGCATTACGAATACATGTAAACCCATGCTATGCCCACACTAATGCTTCGTCGTTTTTACGTCATTTTATTGGCTCATTTCAAAAGTGACATACTTTATTATGATTAAGTGACTCACGACATGCATATAGACCCACCTTTACAATTTACGTTGATCTGAACTGCATCTAATAATTGTACGAAAATGTATCGTTCTTTTTTACACCTCCCAATTAACTTGTTATAAAATATAGTTATAATTTTTTACAAAATGAGTTTTATTTTATAATATAAAATATTAAAATACACCTATAAACATTAATTAAAAAACTAATCAGTTTTTGTTGCTCTTCCAATAGTCTTTGGCATTTTCTTGTTGGTTGAATCTTCTAATTCTTTCGGTTTATAATAATGTGGTGCTACTTCCAATAGCCATTTACTCTCAATTTCAATAACTTGCCTCATAAACTCTTTTGTAGTAAAAACTAGTTGATGGTATAAAATCCATCTTGGGAGTTCGTCAAATAACGAACTATTTGGATGTATAGTTACTGTCTAAAAACAAGAACACATAAACAAAATAAATGGATTATACTAGCCTGCACATTCTAAATTGGTGGTCTGTATATTATGAGAAAGAGATTTATTTTACATGACATAACCAAAGTATAAACAAAGAAATACAGGATTGTCGGTTCCTACGTGTGAAGTATGATTAAAAATTAGCGCGGTAGAAATAGAAATCAGGATTGTAGCAAAATTACTTATTAATTGTTGATGCAGAGTGATAAAGACTATACCAAGTTTCAAATACAAACTTGGTATAGTATGTCCAAAGTCATTTGTTAGATTGATTATGGGTTCTTAATTTCGGCACTGCCCATGTCTCTACAAATAGATTAATAGTCACAGACTAATCCAACTCATAATAATGCATAATCCTACATGTTGGTATTTGTAACAAACTTCAAAAACTCATTATTGTGATTCTGCGGAAATTAATAAATTTTTAAACGAATTAAAAAAAATCGGCATCATTTGACGAAGTATTTCAGAAAAGCATTTTGATATGAGTAGGTTAGTGGACTATCACGGTTAATACCCTTGAGAATCGCATATGAAAGATCAGATATGCGCGTTTGTGAATACCAAAATACCTGTACTCGGAACGACCGAGTCGGCTGATATAGAATGTCATATCTGGACTGCGAAACCGATCGCTTAAAAATACCTTGTCTCTTTTTAACAGAGATTTTTGAGATAACCATGTTATAACTCAAAAATCAAAAAAATCAAAATCATTTATTTAGACTGCACTTATAACAGAAAAATATTCCCATGACAACAGTACAGTAAATACAAATTAAAAAATACAAAAATAAATATACAATAAAAAAGAAGAACTCTCAATAACATTAACAACGAGACTTAATAAAATAGTTGAAGATATTGCCCTGAGATTGCTAAATTGAACAACTCTGCGGGTTCCTGTTCGACAGCTTGCGTCTCAGTACATAAATAAGAAAGATAAAAATAATTAGTACTAAATAAAAGTTAAAGGTATTAGAAAAATTTTTACAAAACTACCATACACGTGCTACTAAGATAAGAAGATAAAGAAATGATGATAAAAAAAATGAACTGTGAGATAAAAAGATAAAATAGAAAAAGGAATTTAAAGTTACAAGCTAATTAAATAATTAAAACAATAATTAAATCATATTAGAACCATATAAAAACCCACATATCTTTTTATTCTTATCACAGATAAAGTCAAAATCAGAGTGATCTAGGGCAAACTTATTCACCGCCTCTAGGCACCTGTTTAATGGTGAACTAACCAACGAGATCTTAAAAATTACATGCCTTTTTCTTAGTCTACAATCAGGTACTACATAATAAATCATTCCAAGTAAGTCCGGCACAGGAACACATTGGTGAATAATACTAAATACAAACGACACATCACTGAACTGCATCCTTTCCTTTAAGGATGTTATGCTAAATTCTGCTAGTTGAGATTCGTATGATACTAGATTGCGAAAGCCGGGGTAGAACCCGTGTTTTTGCAGAAATAGGCTTCTCAGGAATTTTTTCTGAACCTTCTCTATCATATTTGAGTAGGTAAAAATGGTTGGATTCCAAATAATAGAGGCATATTCTAGTTTAGACCTAACAAGCGAGTTAAATAGCAATATTCTGGGCAAATAGCAATAAAAAAGGGGAACACACAAAAGATCTGTAAGGTCGCGGTGATTAACCCCTCTCCTAAACATTCTACATTCTACAACATGTTATATCCAAACCACTGATCTAGGATGATCAGGGCGACATTATGTAGAACATACAAAAATACAAATTTGGTATTTTATGGTCTTAAAAATTACTACATCTGAATTTCCAAAAATTTACCTGGTTATGTTTTACTGTTTTATAATTCCCCCCCTTGGAAAATCTTGCTATATGATAAAAGTAGCCAGCGGTTATAGCTTTTCTAATGTCAACGGTTTCGGAAATATTTGACACCATCTCGATTTCTACTCTTTGCATTAATCCCACAAGTTGTTCTCTAACATCTCTAGCTCTCTTCATGGACCTAAAACAATGCCATCTTATACATACAAAAAGATCAAAAAATAATATTTAAATGTAAATTAGAATAAAACATATGGCACGTACCTATACTGAATAAAATTTTCATAACACCACTGTGTCGAAAAATCAGTGTCCCTCCATTGATTATATACATTTAATAAACTAAGATGATCCCCAGCTACATGATTAAAATTCTTTCTTGCTGTATCGGCGTGGATTATTTTATCTTTCGGTCTATAAAATATAGCACTGTTAACTGACAGCATAGCTGTAATAGTTACCACTTCTTCGGAACATTTGTATCTAAAAATATTAATGAAGTTAAAAAATAGTGATAGACAAAACCATTATTTTTAATAGCAAGTTACCGTTAATTTATATATAACAGTCTTGTTTATATATTAACTACAGCATTAACTAGTTATTCAGCGTGAGTTAGTTCTGGGAGTTCACTGATAGATGGCTACGAGAACTGCATCGCGGGTCTTTCAGAAATTTGAATTTCTAATTAAGTGGGACCGCAATAACGGTAAACTAATAAGAATTATTAATAATAAGTTTACCGTAACGTGTTCTTGCAATTGTCCCACTTAATTAGAAATTCAAATTTTTGAAAGACCCGCGATGCAGTTCTCGTAGTCATCTATCAGTGAACTCCCAGAACTAACTCACGCTGAATAACTAGTTAATATTGTATAAACAAGGATAACAACTTAAAATAACAGGTCCCTGTTATTCTTTGGTTTTATTGGTAAACATCTAACAAAGCATACACATAGTCCAAATTGTCGTAAAGTTATAAAGATCTTCATACCTATATCTTCTTAATAATAAAAAATGTAAATTATAAGATTTATAAACAAATGAAGCTATATCTTTTAATTTTTTGAATATATACCGGATGTTTCTCAAAAGTAGCTCTATATACTATTTATATAGAGTTATAATAATTGGCGCCCAATTAATTTAATTTGAATCTAAAATCAAACCAAACCAAACTAGTTCTATGTCTACGGAATATTCGGATACCCTATATACATAATTATTGTTTGTATAACCGTTTATATACTGTACTATTATTATGACATATAGCCTCCTACAAGTATATATAAGTATACCGGGTGTTTATCAAAAGTGGCTCACCCCTAAAACTTTTATATTTTTTCAGATAAAAAAAACAGATTTGGGACGTTAGCATTATATGCTTTTAAAATATTCTTGATTTGATGACGTATTCAATTGTTTTCTGTCACTTCCTGTTTCACCGGAAATGTCTACAACTTTTCATTTTTAAACGACACATTCAGTATTTTCTTACTTTATTGTATAGAATATGGTACTCTGAATAGAATGACATATCATATGTCAACTTTTGACATTTTCGCATATGGTTTATTTGAAATTGTAACATGCGGTTCATAATGACCATTTGACTCCAAATACCAAGTGTGTGGTATCAAATTATTCGTAAAAAAATGCTTTTTCCAAATACGCTAATGAGCCACCCTTGTTTCATTTGAATAAATTGAGATATGATTAAAAATACGATTTGGGCATCTATTAACCGGCCAGGACAAGACACGAAAAACATTGGATGATCAAATATATTTTTCCAAGGTTCCCCGATTAAAAATTCGTGTTTTTGACTCTAGATTGAAATTTGCTCCACGTTTTTTTTAAGCAAGTACGTTTTTTTTTAAGCAAAAATGTCAAAAGTTGATATGTGATGTTTCATTCTATTCAGAGTGTAATTTTCTGTCGAATTAAGTAAAAAATACCGAGGATGTCATTTAAAAATTAAAAGTTGTAGTAATTTCCGGTGAAACAGGAAGTGAGCATTACAGTGCCATACTCTATCCAGAGCGTCGGCTACCTCTCGCATGTACTTGTGATGTGTGTCATCAGTGTTTGACAAGTACACGGAACCTACAGTTCATCGCCTAATCCTAACGGCACTATTTGAGAGGCTGTACAAGGCAAATATACTCAAGGTGGTTTGCCATTGCTTTCCTTGAGGTGGCGGCTCACTGGTCGCTTTATTAAAATTTTGTGGCGACCGACTTCGTATTCGTATCTGTTATTTTTTAGAAGTAGCAACGGTTGCGTTATGATATTTCTAAATAATTCATATAAAATAACAGATAGGTAGTTTATATAGTTAAATAACGATCCATCTCTATGAAAAAAGCATAATTATATAAAAACTATACAGGTTGTTAATTTGTTTATTACTCGCGGCAAGAGCTTTATGGTTGAAATATGGCAACCTCGGCCCGCTCGTCGAGAGACGACGCGACGCAAGGATACCATAGAGATAAGGATAGTTCGATTCCTATCTTCCTGTACTGTCAGTTTTTTTACGTTTTCTAGGGACCGAGTTAAAGTTCGCGCTAGAGATTTTAGACAGTGACAGTTATTTCTGCGTTTAACGGTCGAGCGCACAGTGCGGCGGAAGATAAATCTAGCGGGACAAAACCGTTTGGTTAGAAATAATCCAAAAATGTGTACTGATAAGAATAAATAGTAGACATTCCAACTGATATAAAAATGCATGAATTATTTTTTAGTCGTATATATTCTTTGTATTTCGATACATTTTTATCAACCAACCATATAATATGGCTCCTGACTCCTGAGATATTGTCCCGCTAGAATAACCATCCGCCGCACTGTGGAGCGCTGGTCCCTGCGTGACGTAAGCATCCACGGTGACTACGATAGCGGTGATCTGACGCGATCGAACAGTCCTTTAGAATATATACAGTCCTTGGACGCGACGGGACAAGTCGGCAGCTTAGCTTAGTTCTCATTTGGAATGTAGGCAGTGTTGCCATTCTGTTCCCAAATAAGTAACTGTCCAGTTAACAATCTGTATACAGACGTGCAGTAAAACAACCTACCAGAGGTGATAACGTCATCGAAATTATTATTTGTTTAGGTTTACCTATTTTGGTCTTGAAGTAAGTCTACAAAATATTTTAATAATAACCGTTTGCGATTAACTTCACAGGTATGGAGGCGGGTCAGTTTTTATGCTTGTAATTAATAAAATATTAATAGACACATACTTTTCTGATGCCAACAGTGTCTTCGCCATCATAGGATCGACTGGAAATTCGGCCATTCGTCGTCCCATTTTAGTTAGTTCGCCGTGATGGTTTAAAGCTCCTAAAGCATATAGTTGCTCCAAAGCTAAAACCAACGTTTCGTGGGGTGGCGGGTCCAAGAAATCAAAATGTACAAGATCATTGATACCTAAAACAGTTAATATAACTCTATTGTTACTCGTATTTATTGATGGCCACAAGATATTGTACAGCGTTGTCCTATAGCAGGAATGGCGAACCTTTTTGAGATGTGCGTCAATTTTTTTTAGTGCTAGCTTGTGGGTCACTAATGCCCATTTGCACTAGTTTAAAAAAAATTAATGTATTTTTAAAATTAAAGATCTTTAAAATTCAATTGGCTTAACTGGTAAAAATGGGCGTGGTTTGTCGATTTTATCTTGAACAAACAAAATGTGAGTAAAAGTATACACTTTATTTGATATTTTATAAACACCTTTGCTTTATTTTAAATATCTACTACAAACGCATTTGCCATTTGCGTAATTTTAGAACTGTAATGATCAAAGTAAAGGTTATAGACAGTATTTAAAATGCCTTTGTGTCAATGCAATGCTTGAAAAAATATAAATATAATATAAATTATCCACATAAATTAGAAAATCTAAATAAACCCGCGTAAACAATTGCGTGGGTGTCTCACTCACGGGTCATAGTTTGCCATCACTGTCCTATATAATAGGGGACGACGCCGACTGTAACTCGACAACGGATAATATTTCCATTTTTTTAAATGTATTCTAAATAACATACCTAGAGCTTTTAACATTAAAACCGCATTTCCCAGATTTATCCTCTGGATTTCAGGTACCGTATTATCTTCTAATTCATGTTTATATGACCATGCTGTATAAAGTCTAAAACATTTTCCTGCGGCTACTCGGCCTGCCCTTCCCGCACGTTGATTAGCTGACGCTTTCGAAATTGGTACTACCATTAAACTTTCCATACCTAAAACAATTTAGGTGTAGTGTAAAAAATAACGAATGATACTAACGAATATTATTAAATTCATGAAATGTATTACAATTTTACAGCTATTCATATAACTTATACAGGGTCGCTTTTATGTATGGAAAAGGTTGATTATTAGGTAAAATATAGGAGGTACCGCAAAAATTTAAATACACAAGTTATAGGATTTTTAAATATCTATTAGCGAGTAATAAATTTAAGTATACGGGCTCGTTCATAAAGTCGTGGCACATTAAAGTTTCATTTTTTTTAAATAGAACCCCCTGTATATTATTACATATTTCAATTCTTCCTTCAATTCTAAGCAAAAATCGAAATACACAGAATGTACCTCAAAGCAACCGTTTCCGAGGTATTGTAACCAAACCAAACCAAACCAAACCTTTGAAAATGTCACTTAAACAATTCGATTTAATTAATTTCGATGTGTTTGGCTTGATTTAATGATGCCATTCTGCCGAAACTGGGATACTGTTGTAATGGGGTTTTAAATTCCTATTAGCTACTAGTAAATTTAAGTATACAGGGTCATAAAGTTGTGTCACATCAAACTTTTTTTTTAATGAAACTCCCTGTATAATATTATTGCATATTTCAATTCTTCAGTCAATTAAGCAATAATCGTAATACACAATGTACATAAATTGAAGAACTGAAATGTTAAACAAAAATTTTATAATTTCCAGACTTGCTATACTCTCATTTTATCCTAGATCATTAATCTAGGCATTTTATACATCTATAAATGCTAATTTGAGAACTAATGTCAAATATTATTAAGTATCACAGTTTCGGCAAAATGACATCGTTAAATGAAACTGAACATATCGAAATTAATTAACTCAAATTGTTTAAGTGATGTGTTCAAAAGTAAATAACTCGGAAACGGTTGGTATGAAGTACATTGTGTGTATTTCGATTTTTGCTTAGAATTGAAGGAAGAACCGAAATATGCAATAATATACAGGGGGTTCCATTTAAAAAAATTAAACTTTGATGTCCCACGACTTTATGACCGACCCTGTATATTTAAATTTATTACCCGCTAATAGATATTTATAAAACTTTTATATTTAACTTTTTGCGGTAACCTCCTATATTCTACCTAATAATCGACCGTTTCCATACATAAAAGCGACCCTGTATGTATAATATAATAGCCTAAGAGCTGACGACATATTTAGAGAACATATCTTAGGCAAACTGGAATAACTAAAAATGTATAGTTTATTAACTGGTAAACCCAGAATCCTAAGTCTGGCTGGGGGGTTGGGGGTATTTCGCTACTGCACAACCCATAACATTTGCAAAAAAATAAATCCAAAAAACATTCTTTAGGCAACTTGAAAATTGTTTATTCTTAAATTTTAGCATCCATTTAACCTAGAAATAAGTACGCCAGACTTTTTTTTCGGGTTTAAAGTGTAACCCGACCATTCCAAATATGTTTAATTATTATACCTGCAAAACATACTTTAGGCATTCTAAAATTTTTACAGCGTGTTTATTAGATGATATTAAAAAATATGTGTTAATTGCCAGACGAATTCAATGGGATTTAATACTTGCCAGACGCGAATAAAGATTTTAAATGAGCGCGATAAGCAAGTCTTATGAGTATAAGCGCGAGAAAGATAGTTTATTAAGACCCGTCGCCAGCCGATGCGGCTGACGTAACAGCATTTTGGAGTCGTAAAAATTTAAAAAAAAAACTAACTAATATTGAATAAATAAAAAGAAACATTTTTTAATAAAAATATATGATTGAAATCCTTTCAATAAGACTTTAATTTAAGTATTTTGTATCTGAAAGAATAAAAAGACGAATAATTATTTAAAAATTAGCATAATATAAAATATATTTTTTTTCAAAAATCGTCACAAAAGTATAATTATTATTATACTTTTGTGACATATTATATTATTCGATATTATTATTAATTTTTGCGACCTGATTGACAATATAAAAAAGTAATTTTAACGCCTAAGCATAAAAGTAAAGCACTTTTACTTACTTTTGAATCTATTTAGAAAGATTAACAATGGTACTTTAATAAAATTCCAGAGTACTTATTTTTTTAGCACTGTACATGGTACCCTTTTGTCGGGACTAAGTTTTCTGGTAAAACCACTTCTTTAAATTTTAAACCATGTTATTGGCGCACTTTGTAGTCTGCCTTTTTGTAGTCTGCCTTCATAAAAAACAATAACTTTATCACTAGTAACTTTTTTACAAACTACACAACTTAAATGTTTTTTATCCATTGTGATTTAGTAGTTAGTAGCGAAATTAGTAGTTACTAAAATATTTATTTGCAGTAATTATTCTAAACTATTTACACTATGCACGTCAATATTTAATTTATAAATACATATTTGTACATGGTAACTTAATTCCAACAAAATAATCTCTGAATTAAAAGTCTGCAAATAATTGAAATGACACCGAAAAAAATTGTTTTTATGAAAATCTGAAGTACTCCAAAATACTGTTACGTCAGCCGCATCGGCTGCCGACGGGTCTCAATAAACTATCTTTCTCGCGCTTATAGATACTCATAAGACTTTTTTGTCGCGCCCATTTAAAATCTTTATTCGCGTCTGGCAAGTATTAAACCCCATTGAATTCGTCTGGCAATTAACACATATTTTTTAATTATCATCTAATAAACACGCTGTAAAAATTTTAGAATGCCTAAAGTATGTTTTCCAGGTATAATAATTAAACATATTTGGAATGGTCTGGTTACACTTTAAACCCGAAAAAAAAGTCTGGCACACTTATTTCTAGGTTAAATAGATGCTAAAATTTAAGAATAAACAAATTTCAAGTTGCCTAAAGAATGTTTTTTGGATTTATTTTTTTGCAAATGTTATGGATTGCGCAGTAGCGAAATACCCCCAACCCTCCAGCCAGACTTAGGATTCTGGGTTCACAAGTTATTAAACTTTATTTGTTTTGTTATTCTAACTTGCATAAAATATGTTCTCTAAATATGTCGCCAGCCCTCCGGCTATAATGATCTGGCTAGTTGTGAACATTGTTTTAAATTCGATAATTTTAAATCAAAATTGCAGTCGTCTAGTCTTGTGAAATAAAATGACTGGTGAAATAAAATGAGTTAGTCGATATACTGGGCAAAGTGAGATGAGATGGCTCGCACCTGGAAATAAATCACTATACCGTGTGCTATTTAGAAAATGAACAACTGAGGTGTAGGAATGATTTAATATCGGGATTAAACATACATCGGGATCCCCGTTTTGAAAAACCTAGACATAACCCAGCCAGAAGTTCGGTGGTTTTATGGCAAAAGGTGCTATGTCAAAATTTTGACATTTTTCTTGTTTCATATAATATGGCAATAAGTTCTACGATCCATAAAAATTATACGGTTTGGTTTGGTTTTTAAGTCAAATGGAACCATATGATTTTATATGGCATTAGAAACGTTGCCCAAAACACAATATTTGTGTTACAATAATATCGCAATAAGATTTCAACGTAGGACCTTCTGCCATAAAACCACCGAGTTATAAGGCTAATAGAACTTTTTCTAAACATCTGTTTGATCAAGTATAAAAACTAGACTAGACTTAAACTAAGTCACTTAAAGTTACATCACAGTTACATACCGGGACGGCATCGGTATTTCTGGCCTTCGGTGCTGATTTTCGTGTGTACGAGTATGTATACGCATGTGTTATACGTTTCGTGAGTATGATTAGGCTCAATACAATAAGATGTCAAAATAAAACACTGAATCACTACACTACACTGCTGATGATGCTAACGTGGTTAGTGAAACGCGCGTCCAGCGCAAAATAAGTGTTTTGGTGTAGTGTGGTGATTTAGTGTTTTATTTTTCTGTTGTAACACGAAAGGTCCGACCCCCAACTGTAATAACATATACTGAATAAAGAAAGAAGAGCAAGATTTTTCCCAAGCACATGAAATCTAGCGTCGCGCGTCCGATTAAGTGGTTATGTAATAAATACTTTGCATTTTTCCCTCTCCGACTTAAAAGATCGCATGACGTCGTACACTTTACCGCCACAGACCAGCAACATAAGCGAGAGTTTCGACAAAAGTACAGTTGTCAAGTAGTAGTTGAGTGTGCAACAGTATTGAAAATGAGTAGTTCAGAGGAAGAAATTATTATTTTAGCCATGTTGTGTGAAGAAGAGGAGGAAGCTAAGAAAAAAAGAAGATTTTGGGGGTTCACCCTATAAATCAAAAGAGAAAGCAATATGGCAAATTTCATATTTTGTTTCCTGAATTAAAAAGATTCGAAGAAAAGTTTTTCCAATATTTTCCAATGACACAAAACAAATTTTATTAGTTATTTTTTGCTATCTCCTTCCATATTGGCATCTTTTCTTTCTTGGTCTCTATAAAATGCGTGGCTCGTATCCCACAGCTCTGGATACTTTTGTACCAGTAAAATAAGTTTTTCTTCATTCATATTTAAAACGATTTGAAGGTTCGAACAAAAATAAACGAAATCTAACCTACAACACGCGACTTGAGCCAGCTAGCGTACTCGAAAGACTGACGAACCCTTCAATATTTGCATGTTTGTGGAGGTGTGCTGGTTCGCCGGTGCGCACATTAGGTCGGACCAGCACGACCAGGCATAAATATTGCCGGTCATATTTGTCCTCGACCGACACGACCTGTTATGACGGTCGTGGCTTGTGGCGGTACGTGCTGGTGCTGGTCTAGTGTGCGCTACTCTATTAAATAACACGGTCACCTTCACCGGTAGATTTTACTGGTCTGGTCCGTGCCGGTCCGTGTAGGTATAGTGTGCGCGATCTTTAATAGATCGCCTAGCGATTCACTCCTACACATATAAACACCGACCCCAGCCCTTGACGACCATGTAAAATATATCCTTAAAAATCGTTCACCTTGGTATATTCTTTGCGTTCACCCGCTCCTGACCTCCATCTCAAACCGGTTTGTCAATGTCAGTTCTTTAAATTGACAGTTCAATTTTTCCGTATTTGGTTAAATGCTTTTGTATTTGTATCTTTAACTAAAACCTCTTGTAAAATGTTAAACAATTTCAGATATCGCATTACAGTTACAAATGTTTGCAATACAGTACAAACTGTAATGAAAAACACATTGCATTTGGCATATAATTTACAAAATAAAATAGACAAGAAAATAATGCTGAAATCTTTGCCAAGAAAAGATGAAGGAACTATAGGAGAAAAAAATGCCAATATTTCCACTTTTGAAGTATATCCTAATAGCTTCATAGACACACTTGTTGTTGGTGGATTAAGATTTCGAGACCTACCTATTATAAATATTAGAACTTCAAGAAATAATACTATTATAAATGTTACAGGTTACAGAATATAAACATATTTTTATTTATTATATATTATGTATACATACATATTTTTATATATTATGTAGAATAATATACATCCAATCATTCTTTAGATGAAAAGGGAGTGCCTAAATTCATACATTCCTGTGGTATAGAAGGCTTTAAGAATGCAAGAAAAGGCACAAATATTGCGGCGCAAAGTACTGCTGTAACCTTCGGAAGGCGATTGATAGAAAAAGGAATAGACACTGTAAGATTTGTATTATCTCTAGTGATATACCATAACTATTTAAAATTGTAGGTTAAAGTTAGAATTTCAGGTTTAGGACCAGGAAGAATATCTTCTATTAAAGGATTACAAATGGTAGGTTTAAATATTATATCCGTTACTGACTCTACAAAAGTCTCATGGAATCCTCTCCGTGCAAGAAAACAAAGAAAATTATAAAAGACGAAAAAATACCTATTAGTAATTGTACTCATTTCATAAGAAATATATTTATTGCCCAAAGAAATAGATTATAAGTGCAGTTTTCTTATTTACGGTATAATTTCACAGATATTTTCTCATTTTAATATATCTTTGTATGTTGAAAATAGTATAATATTGTTACGGGTTTCGTGGGTCCTTCATTCAAACTCACCAGATAAACTATTGACGAACTTATTTTCCAACATAATATACACACTATTCTAAGAGTGCGCTTTATATATCGCTGCGGATCTTCTTGCAAGTTCTAGAACTCTGTCGAATTCTTTTGGCTTCTAGAAACTTGCGCCATTTCGCTCGAGATTTTCCACAAATGTCTAAGAGATGGCGAGATACTCAATTCCCGAAAGATGTCGCTACGCTTCTTACAATATAAACACGCTTAGTGGTTTTTCGCTCTTTCGACTGATGTCGCTATACACCTTGACAATATTGTATATATTTCGTTTATATATTTGATTGAAAAAACGGTGTCAAATTACCACTATTCAAAATTTTATACATGAAGTTAACATTGATCGACATTTCTACGATAAATTGGAGCAGATTTTTTGAAATCATAGGGTACTTGTTTTGTATAGTACAGGTCCAGCATCAATGGGGCAGTAAATATTTGGCATTACTACAACAACTTGACTTTATTTTGTAGCATAATAAAATATATTGTATTTAAATCTAATCAGAGTTTAAATAATCTACTGGTTATACTAATATATTAAGCAGTTCATATTTTAGCATATTCTTATTATTATGATTAATCAATCTTCATAGAACTTTAGAATATCCATATATTTTATTTTACTCTGTTGACAATTTTCTAAAATAAACAGTTTAATGCCACTTTTGCACTTGCAAGTACCACACACCACACACAGCCATCAGAGATACAGGTTGTTGTTTATTATTACAGGTACTCTGTAACTGCTCTACTAGTTGATAGTCACATAATTTAACGCTACATAATAAAACTCAATATATTAATTAACTTAGTAAAATAAAACAAAAGAAATAAAATTACACTAACAGATAATAAATTCAATATTTTTGACTATAGTAAAACACCATATTGTAACTGCTTTGTGTAATTTTCAGTTATACTTCAAAATATTAAAATACCCAAATTAATAGTTAGTTAATACGTTTGGTAAATATCCCTGATTGTGATAAACAAATGCTTTAGTATAGTAAGTAGGCAATTTTCTCATAATCTTATATAATAATTAATTAAATATATTAAATATAGTTTATAATATAGGTATGTTATATAGTTGACGAACTACAGTCGGATGAGATTCTGGGAATGGTCTCGGATCTCACACCACCAATCCAACTCTTGACGCGCACCTACCACGTCCTGTTTCCGAATAGGGACGAATGGTATAAGCCGAGAAACGGCTTATTCCGGAAATGTGTTGGTACACGGACGGATCCAAAAACGATAAAGGATCTGGCGCAGGAATTTACTGCAGCAGTCCAAAGACTGAGATCTACCACAGTCTTGGAAAACACACCACTATTTTCCAAGCTGAGCTATATGCGATTGAAACCTGTGTGCAACTGCTGGTAGAACAGCAATACACCGGGAAAACAATAAGCATATTTTCGGATAGTCAAGCCGCGTTGAAAGCACTTGAGGTAACGAAAAGTACGTCCAGGACGATTCTTCATTGTAAGAAACTACTCAATATATTAGGAGATGGAAACAAAGTGTCGCTAATATGGATACCGGGACATGTCGGTCTAGAGGGAAATGAACGTGCTGATTCCCTCGCCAAAACTGGTGCAGGCTCGCCATTCGTGGGCCCAGAACCGACACTTAGCGTACCAAAAAATCTCGCAAGAGACAGGCTCTGTGAATGGTTTACGGGTGTGACGTTTCGGGACTGGTATGACAGTCCCGGAATGGAACATGCCAAGATATGCCAATCCTAGCAGGGCCATCCAAACGTAGAACAGATGAACTCCTAAAGGCTGGTAGGAACGGAGCGCGTAAGCTTACTGCAGTATACACGGGCCACTGCCGCACAGTGGGGCCGATTGCCATGTTTGCGGCCAGAACCTTATAAAACAGAAGTTGCTTTTTCAAAAAGTTTTGATGACCATAGAATACAGAAAAGACCGAAATATTATATTATGCACAAAAAAAAATTTTGGATGCAGATCTGTAACCAGTGAAGGGCAGTAATGTCGAAGGTTTAGTTCTACCGTGCATAATAAATGCAATTTGTAGGGCCCGAATAATAAGTAAAATTTCTTGGTTAATTTTTAAATACAATTAATTTTTTGCATTTTTTATAAAAGTACAATACTACTTGACTATTTCTAGCTATATTTTGAAAAAAAAAACTTTTTCACTGATGCATACTAAATTAATTAATAAATTAGTATAAAATAAAAAATAAAATATGCTATTTAACCTTGAGTTTTGTTGAGTGCCCAAAGTTGCCCAATTTATTGGCTGATGTTTTTTGAAAGATTGGACATTACCCTTCATGTATTTGTTACCATCTTGCGCAACTTTGCGCAACTTTAAAAAAAAATATTTTTAAATGTAAGTATGTCCCTGGTACTTTGAGTAATAGATACTATAGGTCTTTATGATTTATTTAGATTAAGTTCGTGTGATTTTAATAAAATCTGATACTCATGAATCGCCTGTAATCAAGCACATAGTTAGGGGGTCCAAGAGTCCTAGACCCTTCAGTCAGAATTAATGCTTATTATTACAATGTCCCCACTCCTTTTTTATCTTTTTAATGGAATAACATGGAGATTTGAAATAAGGCAATATGTTTAAAAATATTACGTTTTAGTCTAAATATGACAGTTTAAAATTTCAAGATGGCGGCTTAACTTATTAAAATATCCGCACGTAAATTCAAACTATGATATGTACTAAAATAATGAACCGATTTTAAAAATTTAAGCATTTAAACAAATTATTTTTAAACACATTACATTACGCTAAATTTAAAATCTTTTAGTTTCTCCAATCCAAAAATAGAAGGAGAAAAAAAAAATTCCGGCACCCAAAACCACCCTTCCCCCGAAATGGTTATTAAAATTTTTGGAACCCCCTCATCATCCGAAATTAATTTTTAGATGCTTGCCTGTAATAGGTACTTGAAAAATCTAGCCCATACTTTCTTGATTACGTGCCGACTACTAATTTTGAGACATGTGAGACCACGATTAAAAATAATTATTTTTTTACTTATTCAAAACTAGAATCCAAAAACAATATTTATTTTTTTTATCAAAGTTGTTGGTTACATACGGATAAAAAAATATATCAAACAGACCGATAAACAGACAGACAGACACACAGACATGCCACAAGACAACAATATTCGAAATGGCTTGCAAGGCAAAAGTGTAAAAGTTTTGTCATCCGGGTATTTTTTGTTCACATTATATTGATGAGCTAATATGCTGAGTATATACGTGAACTATAATTTAATTAACTAAAATTTTGAAGATTGACTACCTAGAAATTCAATTAAGCAAAAACTGTTAAATTCTATATATTTTTGGTTGATTCATATATCTTTGAAGGTTTTGGCCAACGATTCTTCAATCGGCTCCACCGTGTGCCGGCTGAGATCACACCTACAGAGAATGGGACTGGTGGAAACGCCGAATGCTGACTCTGTATGGAAGATGACGAAACAATGAAGCACGTTATGTGTACCTGCCCCGCTGGGGGGCAGGACCAGGTTTGAGGTGTTTGGCAAACCCACGCTAGACCTGTCAGACCTAGAAGACATATCACCCTCGGACATAACGGCCTATGTTAAAAGGCTGGGTCTTGAGGGTGAACTTTAATGCTCTTTTTCTATTAAAGAGCTTGTAGAAACTGAGCCACAATAGGCCCTAGCGGCCTCAGTAGAGGGTCCCACCTGGGACTCACTCTTAGTAAAATACAAATACAATGTTAGTTGACGAGGAATAAATTAATACTTTATAACACAATTACATACAGTTAACTTACCTGTCCTGGAGTTAAAATAATTTTGCTTAGCAAATCCAGGATCAATAACATAAATAATATTATCAATAGTTAATGATGTTTCTGCAATGTTGGTTGCCAATACTACTTTCCTGGCCCCTGGTGGTGTGGGATCAAAAATTTTTGCCTGCATGTCACTAGGCAGATTTGCATAAACTGGTAAAACAATTAGTTCCTTTACTTTAGAACCCAGTCTTCTTAGACGATCTTGTAATAATTCTTGACATGTTTCAATCTCTTCCTGACCAGTTAAGAATACTAAAATATCACCTAATGGTTGGGTGACATGTATTTGTAAAATTGAAATCACACATGCATCTACATAATCAGCTTCAGGAGCTTTAGTATAATAAATATCAACTGGAAATCTCCTTCCTAAAAACATATATTAATCCTAAAATATATATTACTGTAAGTCTGATTAATTATTTACTTATTGTAAATTGTGAAACATGTATATAAATTTAAATATACCTGGTATTCTAAATATCGGAGCATCATCAAAAAATTCTGAAAATTTTTGAGCATCCAAGGTTGCACTAGATATCAATAATTTTAAGTCAGGCCTAAACCTGGCAATATCCTTTACTAAACCAAATAAAATATCTGTATGCAAAGTCCTTTCATGAGCTTCATCAATTATCATAACACTAGAAATAAGTATTATTTTCATTTTTTCAAAATAACTTTTTTTGAAATTTACCTGTATGATTGTAAGTCTGGCTCAGATAAAAATTCCCTGTGCAAAGTACCATCTGTCATATACTTAATTATAGTTCTTTCAGATGTACAGTCTTCAAATCTTATTGCATATCCAACTTCATTGCCTAATTTAACTCCCATTTCCTGAGCAACTCTCGCTGCAACTGACATTGCTGCAACTCTTCTTGGCTGTGTGCAGCCAATTTTTTTATCTGAAAAAAATATATAAATACTTAGGTATCAGTAATTTGTCTTAGATATACACTATTTTAATGGAGAATACAATAATTTATTACTGTCATTTGTAAATCCTGCTTCATGTAAATACTGTGGAATTTGAGTTGTTTTTCCAGATCCAGTTTCTCCTTCAATTATTAAAACTTGGTGTTCTTGAACGGCTTGTATAAGATCTTCCTTAAATGGAAAAATTGGCAAACTAATTTTAGTTTCTTCAATTGTCAGCTTTTTCTTTTCTTGTTCAGTAAGTTCTGGTTCTTTCTTTATTTTATCTCTTGAGCCTAAAATTAATTATTAGTGAAACATAAATCGATAGCAAATTTGACTAATTCACCTGGCATTTGTAGAGCTTGTATAAAATCAATCTGATCCTCTAATACCAATTCATATTCATCTCCTTTCGATGCGTCCTTTGAGCCAAATTTAAAAACAGCAGAAGCCATTTGATCCTTTTCCCATTTTTTCTGTTCAGATTGGGGGACCTTCTCAAGTTCATCAACCTCGATATAGTCTGATACAGAACTTTTACCCAAATCCCTCGGCATGTGATACCTTTGAACTCGTTCAAGCTCCCTAGCTTTTTCATGTTCTTGTGCTAATTTAAGAAGCTCTTTTTTATGCTCTCTCTCTTTCTTCTCACGCTGTGTTAATCTATAAAAAAATATATTACTATTGTTGTATTAAGTAACAATGTAATTTACTTACACTTCCTCTTCAAATAAATATTCATCATCTATAATATCAGCTTCTAATTCAGCTACTTTATCCTCTTTCCTTTTTTCCAAGTACTTTCGTCTAGATTCTACTCTCAATTTGGGAATTATTTTTTCTCTCTCGGCATTTTCCAGTTTTAATCTTTTCGCCGCTTCTTCATACGCTCGTCGATCGGAAGCTTGTACGATATTTCTTGTTTTTGCCTCGTCCCGCTTTTTAAGTCTTTCAGCAAATTCATCCCTTTCCTTAATGTCTCGTTTACGAGCTTCCTCGGCACTATCGACGCTATCTGATTCCGAGTCTGTTTCATAACGTTTACGAGGTTTCTTAGATTTACTCATGACGTTGCTGATAGCCTTCAATAAATTATTTTAAAATAACTTTATTTTAAATATAACTTCAATTTGATTATTATGTTATTAACAAAAACAAAAGTTCTAACCTATAATTAAAATATTAAAATTGTCAAAGGGTAAACCACAGAGTATGGAGTGTAGAGGTAAGGAGAAACAACTCCGTGCATTAAAAAATGGTCAAAAAAAGGGAAGAATTAGGATGGCGCTGCTGTAGCAAAAACCTAAAATTTAAGACATGCGCCGAACATTTTTAGAACAGCTGATTCTCAAAAGACATAAATATTTGACGTGAATCATATACGTGAAGCCGCGGGTTTCAAAAAAATACAAATTTATTTTTATGTCACATGAAATAAATTACAGATTTTTATTCAGCAGCAATAGACTAGGCTCTTTTTTTATTGCTCTCATAAGTTATTTCGCAAATGTCATTCAAGACGACGAAAACATTATTCTGATCGTTTTAGCTTAAAATTAATGTTAATTATAATTAAGAAAAAAATTATTTAAGGTAATAATTGGTGATGGGTTTAAAATAAATATAATGCAGCTTTAAAATAACTTCATACCCACATTTATTTAGTATAAAAGTAAGTCAACATGTGGTTTTATTATCAATTATTCAGAAGCAATAGACTGAGCCTTTTTTTTATTTTTTCTCATAAGTTATTTCGTAAACCTCATTCAAGATGAAAAAAAGCTTTAGTTTAAAATTAATGTTAATTATAATTAGGAAAACTGTATTTAAAGTTTAATTGATGATATGAGATTTAAATAAATATAATGCAGGTCAAAAATAACATAACACATTTTATTTAGTATAAAAATTAAGCCAATATAATGTAATTTTATACTGTACAAGTATTTATTTACGTTTTGCCATCGTAGTTGCCATTCATTCAGAATAGTGGATTTTAAATGTTCGATAGTCGGATGGCTTAACTACCTTAATATCAACTACTTCTAGACAAGAATCGTGTGCAGTATTATTTTCTTTTTTCACTCCCAGCTATTCCAACATGGCTTGCATGGCTTGGGACGTGGAATAATATAATTTTATAGCCCTTCCAGATCCTCATGTCTTCCTTGTAGTTCACCCAATAGAATCGTCCTCGCAGCTTCCTCCCAAGTTGGTAGTTGCTATTCATTCAGAATAGTGGATTTTAAATATATTTGGTAGTCGGATGGTTTAACTATCGTAACAATAACTACTTTTAATAATTCTTTTTCTCAATTCTTTGCACTATAATTTGCATCCACGTATTGTAATATTTTCCTTTGAATTTCGTTTCCTATTGTCCCACGGCTTGAGACGTAATGTTATAGCCCTTCCAGATCCTCATGTATATGTCCCTTTTCCTTGTAGTCCACCCAATAGAACCTTTCTCTTAGCTTCCTCTCAAGTTGGTAGTTTCCATTCATTAAGAATAGTGGATTTTAAACATGTTTTGTACTCGGATGGTTTAACTACTGTAACATTGTAAATAAATTGTATACCAACACATAATGGTCAAACTTCAACAGACTTTAATATTCATAAACTTCATCAGAAGAAAATATTTTTTGATCCAAAGTTTTTTTTTCGTTATTAGAATAAATTACCTGGAATTTGTTAATTCATTACAACATTGAATAAAAGATGCAAAGTGTTTATACATACTATAATAGATAAATCTTCATTTAAAATTATGTGATAGATCTGCTTGCTTGTAGGATCTAGACTGATAAACTCAATTTCTATTATTGATATAACCAATAAAGTAGTAATGCTGAAATTTTGTTTTTGATTTGTGCAATAAGGTCCATTATTTCCATTATTTGATGCTGTTATTGCTCTACAAAATGTTGATCGCTATCAAGGGATGTTTATGTGTATAATATTACTATTTATGTGTATAATAATACTGTATGATCGAAAAAACACGGCGTGCAGTTGGCTTGGAAATGAACATCTCGATGACATTCTCCATATCATTTTACATATAAGATGACAGCAATCTTCATTTCATAGGCATCGCTGACGCTGTTTTTTATTCAATCAAATTGTACTTACGTATATAATATTCATTTAATGGTTCCTGTTTTAGTTGCTGGTGTTCATATTTTGGTTTTTTATTCTGTTGTTGCTCTACAAAATGTTAATATTTATGTGTATAACATTACTCTTTCTTTGTATAATAATACTTATGAGTATAATATTCATTTAATGGTGCCCTTCTTGCTTGTTGCTGTTGTTGCAACTCAGAATTTAAATTAACCTGAGGCAGTAGGTAGAGCTTCATCCTCCAACATTTTCCTATGTAAATACTGCAAGTGGACAGTATTTCTGATGACAATTTTATCATAAACTTTAACATCTTGTTCTTTAAAACGAAACTGCCATGCCTTATCTGTAGATTTCAAAGCAATATCTAAATGCTTTTGACCATCGCTGTAATCTAATTCTTGTTTGAAAATCAATACGTAATATTATCCTGATGATTTTGATTTTTGATAGATTATTAAAATACAGCACTTACAGTTAACTATATTTCTTGAAAGTACCTAGAACCATCCTAGAACTTTATTTATTTCCTACTTTTATTTGTTTAAAAAAATGCCAACAATTTGTGCATGTCTGTCAAACTTTAAAATCATTAAAAATAAATTTTATTCAGGTTGTAACTTTATAGAAAGGATTGTAAAAATATACTTTGTAACATGTATGTCAATAATCTTACGAAAAATGTTTACTACACTTTTGATTGACTCTAATTTTTACATATAATACAAATAATACAATACTGAATTATAATTATGTATTTTACAGGCTTTGCCTTTGTTCTTTATTTTTCCATCAGCTATTCAATCAACTTCGCACCACACACACTTTAACCATTATTAAATAATAAATAAAGCACAAAATATTGATAAACAATAATTATTTTATATTCTAAAAAATAAAAACAAAACTTTTTTTGGGTAATGTTTGGTTATATTTATTTTTATTCTCGGTTACTTTTCATTTTTTAGATTTATGCGTTTTTAGCGCCACTGTGGTCATTTGGCGAACCCTTATTCTTCCCATTTTGTGACCACTTTTTCAATAAAAGTCCCATAAAGCCCCGTTCTCAGAACTGCGTCGTGTCGACCTGTGGTGTCGACAGCGACACTGATTGACACTTCAAACGACCAATGGGAGCTGTACTAAATTTAAAATTGACAGCTGTTTGAATTTTGTACAAATCTCATTGGTCCTCTTGACGTGTCGCTGTCGACACGACGCAGTTCTGAGAACGGGGCTTTATGGGACTTTTATTGAAAAAGTGGTCACAAAACGGCTTAAGAGTTATTTCTCCTTACCTCTACACTCCATACCACAGAGGCCACAGAGGTAAACCACAAGGGTAAACCACAGAAGAATAACAAACAGGGATGGGTCTATCAGAGTGCAGAGCTATGGCAAAGGGTTTCAAAGCAAAGAGTAGATAGGGCCGTTAAATAGACAGGATCTAGTTATTTATTTTATGGACAGGATACGAGTTACCCGCAGGCGGATCCTGTCTCAGGATCGATTAATTTGTTCTTCTCTGTAATAGAAACCTGGTAAGCCTGGTAATATACCTATTAACAAGGTAGATAGATAGTTCTCGTAGCTTAGGCCAATATTTAAAAAAAAGAAAAAAAAAAGAAGAAGACGTCTGACAGAAGACAGATGGTGGTTGTGTTTTGACGTTTGAAATTATTCCTTGGCGGTTTTATATTTTGAATTTGATATTAACAAGTGATTAACAATAAACCAGAGAAAAATAGCAATAAACCAATAAGGTTAAGAAATGGAAAGTTTAGAGATACAAATATTAGAGTTTGGAACGAAAAGGGACATACAGTCCCTTGAAAAATTATTAGCCGTTACAGACAAGCAAGATGTATTTGAAAAAAATATTTATTATATAAATTTATTTCAAATAAAACTGTTTTAGCTCTCAGATATGATAAAAGTTAAATTTAACAGCCCCGGTTTTGGCACTCTTTGGGGATACATACTACAGGGTTTCAGTGATAAAGACGTTTGTCATAAAAAAAGATTAGAAATTATAATGTTAGTTTTAAATGAATTGGGGAAAAGGGAAGTATTCTCTTCCCAAAATTGTTTAACACTTGTTCAGCAGATATGTTTAAGTTTAGTGAAATTAAAGACTGAGCACTTAATAGAATTATGTAATTATTGTTTGAATATTCTGCAATCAAATAAAGCAAGTCTCAGTGCAAGGTATATACATAATTGAATGTTTTTAATTATATAACTTACAACTTTATATTTTAGCTGTATATGGAGTAATCTTTTACCTGACTGTTTAAGAGTTTTATCTGAGAAAGACATTGTACTTTATAATGAACTGGAGTATACCGGCGAAGAATTTAGATCTAATTTTATTAGTAATATTTGTATGGGTAATTGGTCTCCAGAGATAATAACACCTTTAACAGTAATGTTTACGTAAGTAAATATGTATAATAGACACCTGTAACTACCTAGTGGTACATCTCTAATGTGAAACATACTTTTAGTTAAAAAATAAATAAACATGTTTGAACCATTACCCTCAGACCAAAAATCGACAGATAATACCCATTTAAAATTGTAGGCACAAATATCTTGACATAGAAATTTTTAGTTTAAAAAATTGATCGAAGATTTGAAACTAAAAATCAATTTTTGTTATATCATATTTACTGCTTAATATTATTGTTAAAGATAGTAGGTAGAAATGAAGTCATAATAATAATCATATATGATTGTACATAAATAAATAGAAAATTCCAGGTAGTGAAGTATCTGTACTCTTATATTAAAAATGTTTATTATACAGTGTGGTCCAAATTGTATTTGGGAAACTTTAGCAGTATATTCTACCAATATGAATAATTAAAAAAGTCCCATAAATTTATGTCCTAAAATCCTTCCTTGTGGATATATAGGATGTAGAAGTTTCATTTTTATTTTTTCAAAATAATTTCTGAACTAATGTCAACAATTTGTGTCTGTGTGTCTGTTTTTACATATTTTTATCTGGTTTGAAGAGTAATAACGTTTTGTCTGTACCTGTATAAAACTACTACTAAGTGAAAAAATATAATATACATTTCTTGGTAATTCTTGGTTAAAATCGCTAACTAACCATACTCAAGGTATTTATTGATAAAAAAATAAACATGTTGATTGATTAGATAATTATTTGACTGAAATAATAAATCTGGGACTTTTAATTTTTTTAAATTAATAATAATTTTTTCTACAAAAAAATATGAATCAGTTTTTGTTGAACCTTTGTCACAAAAAAATCCAGTCTAGTACATAACTAATACCCTTGTTTATATATTCTTAAAGTTGGTCAACCTCTCGACAAAATGTGCTGCTTCTGGCGAACAAATCGCAAAGCTTTAAAAGAATGAAGCATGTGATTAGGGGCGGAGTCAAAAATATCGATTATTTGCGGTATTTCCCTCAGCGTAATGTAATAATATAGCTCGGATTTTTGCGAACTATAATAGGGCTCAGCTGATTAAGAAATTTAAACAAAACTATTATTTCATTGTTGATTTTCGATTATTTTTACTGTTATTTTAAGGATTCTAAACCGTATTTAACAAAGAAATAGCAATTTTCAATATGTTGGTACATTAATGCTAATTACTGGTAATTATTAATATTTAAAAAACGTTACATACACTTACTTTATTTCGATTTGACCCAGGGCTATAAAATTTTATTTCATTCTTCGATCATTTTATTCTAAATTGAGGTTTTACGTTTTTAAGATAATTTTTTTTGAAAACAAAACGTTTATACATTCTTGATTAATTTTTTTCTTAATTAAAAATAAAACTTGGCACTTGTTTCAATAATATTATTTGACATTTAAATAAATATTATGTACTTAATACACCATTTAAATCTTTATTACACGAAATAAATCTTTCTTGGCGTAAAACATGGTCAGAGTCAAGTTTGCTTTAACTTTCTATCATATGAAAAAAAAACGGCATCCAGTTGGCAGGGAAATGACGGTCGACGACATTTCCCACATAAATTTACATATAAAATGACAGCGATCTTCATTTCATAGCCATCGCTGACGCCGTTGATTTTCGATCAAGAATTATAAAAACTGAAAATATCATTATGTTTTAACTCACAAAGCCCGTTAAACCATAAAACTTTCTACTAGAAAGTTTTATGGTTTAACGAAGAAAGTTTCTAGTATATTGTTTTATTAGGAGTAAAAATGACATTTTGCGTGGCGAGACTGTACGTTTGACATACAGCCGAAGCACAAAAGTCATTTTTACTCCGAATAGAACATGCTATTTTTTCAAAAGCCACAAATAATTTTTTAAACAATTTCAAACGTTCCAAATAATATAAAAATATTTAAAACTCATACCAACCTTGTAAGCAATTATCATGATACAAAGAAAACAAGGTATGATATTGCGCAGGTTGGTCATCACGTCACAGGTGATAAACGGCACTATTGGTCGGCAAGCTCCACGCGCCAATTTCAAATTTTCAAACTAATCTTCGCTTAATACTCGGCCGCAAACACCGACAAGAGCGAAATCGCCTGAGTCAAGTCGTCATTGGTCGCTTGATTTCTGTTGTTATTGGAATTGTCTCGCAAAATATTTCGAGAAACGTTTGGACAAAACTTTTGTTAAGGCGAGACGATATTATGACGGTTTTTCAAACATCCTTTAATTTTGTTTATTTTCTTAATGAAATTGTGTCATTGTTATATTTTGCTGATCGGTCATGCAGTTCAAATTTATTGCCGCAATAAACTTTTTCTCCCTGTAGGCAATTAAGTAATAATAATGTCGTAAATAAGTATTTTGAAATCGTCCATTGTAAATAACATAAATAATCACTTTAGGGTGGGGCAGGCTGCCCTAGGTCTATATAAAGCAAGGTTTGCATTCGTGGTCATTCAGTTCAGAACGGTCAGTGTTAAAGGAAACATTACAGTAATTCGAAGTTATTGAAAATGGTCCCAACTTCTCGCACGGCTGCGCAAAATGTCAGTGGACAGTCAAAATGTGAAGAGTATGTTGAAGTTATATCTGACAAATGTTTTAAAGCGCGTTCTGGTATCGACCTGCGAAAATGCGTTCTCAAGCGGATTTGGATAAACAGCACAACAAAGAATTTAAAGAAGTTTATTCAAAATCAGAGGAAACTCAGCAAAGACAAACGTTGCAGTATGGCGGAAATAGAAAAGATACTTTCTATGTTGCCTTCGACTATTTAGTGATGTGTGTGTTTTTGTAGTTGTGTTAATAAAGCAATTCATTTGGTTCATCTTATTATTGTATCTCTTCCATTTCTGTGCACTTTTTGTTTGAGAAATATATATGTTAGTTTATAATTAACATCAGCATCACTGTAATTTATTTAACATTTATTATAGTTATAACTACACAAACTTATTTTATGGTTTAACTCACAAAGCCCGTTAAACCATAAAACTTTCTAGTTTATTGTTTTATTAGGAGTAAAAATGACACTTTTCGTGGCGAGACTGTAGGTTTGACATACAGCCGAAGCACAAAAGTCATTTTTACTCCGAATAGAACATGCTATTTTTTTCAAACGCCACAAATAATGTTTTAAACAATTTCAAACGTTCCAAATAATATAAAAATATTTAAAACTCATAACTTGTAAGTAATTATCATGATACAAAAAAAACAAGGTATGATATTGCGCAGGTTGGTCACCACGTCACAAGTGATAAACGGCAATATTGGTCGGCGAGTCAAATTTTCAAAGAGATGACACATAATAAATGTGTATAATGTGTCATAACTTTTCAAATGTCCAGCTCGATGATTTTACATAACTTTAGGGGTTATTTAATTCTTCCCTATTTTAAGTCTTTTTTTATTAGTGGCAATTGAACAATACGGATATTTTGTTGTATGGCATATGACGTCACAGGCGATATGCGCAAACTGAACGAAATTGGAGACGCTATCGACCATACCTTGTTTTCAAGTTTTCTTTGTACCATGAGTAATTATATATCGAGAAACTATGGTTACGGCTCGTTGAATTTGAGACTTATGTCATTTTAATAATATATTTTCATACTTTTATGCTTAGGCGTAAAGTGCTTTACTTTTATGCCTAGGCGTTAAAATGACTTTTTTTATGTTGTCAATCACAAAATTAATACTTTTGTGACGTTTCAAAAAAAAATAATATTTTGAAACTAACCGGTATATTTTTCTGCCACAACAAAGTTATTATACAGTATACAGTGATAAATGATAAGATCATATTGAAATACGCTACTGGGTAAAAAAAATTGGCTAAATTTTATCAATAATACTCCATTTCAAAAGTTATTTTCCAAAATAATTAATATTTTTTAATAATTGATTGCAATTAATATTATTTGACTAGTTTAATAACAAGAAAATGTTTTAAAACTACAAGAAATAAAACTTCGATACGTGCGACCAGTATAATAGATCAAGCGGACATAGAATATAAAATACTTTAAAATATGCATTCAGAAAGAAAAAATATCTCGAAAATTATCTAAACAAACATTTTTTTTTCTTATCAGGGAAAAACATCGACCTCATCGGCCTTGCGGAATTTGTCGGGTATTTACAATGGTCGAATTGTATAATTACCAGCTTTTAATAGCATATCTAATAGACAAAAAGTATCTGGTCGATTAGTAACCAATTGGCACAGTCCGAAAATTATCGATTTTTATTTTCTCTGTTTTTATTGGCCGCTTCAAAATTCAGAGTAACAAAAAAAATATTTTTCTCTAGTAAAAAGACTGTGAAATACGCCCCGCCATCTGGTGCTTTACATCCATAAACGTCTTAGGTTGAGCTACTTTAAAAATTCATATACAAGGCTAATACCCTTGTATTAGGCTAATACCCTTGTATTAGGCTAATACCCTTGTATATGAATTTTTAAAGTAGCTCAACCTAAGACGTTTATGGATGTAAAGCACCAGATGGCGGGGCGTATTTCACAGTCTTTTTACTAGAGAAAAATATTTTTTGTTACTCTGAATTTTGAAGCGGCCAATAAAAACAGAGAAAATAAAAATCGATAATTTTCGGACTGTGCCAATTGGTTACTAATCGACCAGATACTTTTTGTCTATTAGATATGCTATTAAAAGCTGGTAATTATACAATTCGACCATTGTAAATACCCGACAAATTCCGCAAGGCCGACGAGGTCGATGTTTTTCACTGATAAGAAAAAAAAATGTTTGTTTAGATAATTTTCGAGATATTTTTCCTTTCTGAAAGCACATTTTAAAATAATTTATATTCTTTGTCCGCTTGATCTATTATACTGGTCGCACGTATCGAAGTTGAATATACGAAAAAAAATCGGATCAAATTTATTTTAAATGAAATTAATCTAGTCTTATTAATTAATCAAATTAAACTAGCCAAATAAAATTAATTGCAATCAATTATTAAAAAATATTAATTATTTTGGAAAATAACTTTTGAAATGGAGTATTATTGATAAAATTTAGCCAATTTTTTTTACCCAGTAGCGTATTTCAATATAATCTTATCATTTATCACTGTATCTTTGAATAAGAAGACTAAGGAAGGAGCATATCAAAAATCTTAGGTACACCGCGATGGGCCTCAAATATGGCCGACTTAAATTCCGGTTTATCAGTGTCGTTGTTAAACCATAAAACTTTCTAGTTTATTGTTTTATTAGGAGTAAAAATGACACTTTTCGTGGCGAGACTGTAGGTTTGACATACAGCCGAAGCACAAAAGTCATTTTTACTCCGAATAGAACATGCTATTTTTTTCAAACGCCACAAATAATGTTTTAAACAATTTCAAACGTTCAAATATAAAATATTTAAAACTCATACCTTGTAAGTAATTATCATGATACAAAAAAACAAGGTATGATATTGCGCAGGTTGGTCACCACGTCACAAGTGATAAACGGCAATATTGGTCGGCGAGTCAAATTTTAAAGAGATGACACATAATAAATGTGTATAATGTGTCATAACTTTTCAAATGTCAGCTCGATGATTTTACATAACTTTAGGGGTTATTTAATTCTTCCCTATTTTAAGTCTTTTTTTATTAGTGGCAATTGAACAATACGGATATTTTGTTGAATGGCATATGACGTCACAGGCGATATGCGCAAACTGAACGAAATTGGAGACGCTATCGACCATACCTTGTTTTCAAGTTTTCTTTGTACCATGAGTAATTATATATCGAGAAACTATGGTTACGGCTCGTTGAATTTGAGACTTATGTCATTTTAATAATATATTTTCATACTTTTATGCTTAGGCGTAAAGTGCTTTACTTTTATGCCTAGGCGTTAAAATGACTTTTTTTATGTTGTCAATCACAAAATTAATACTTTTGTGACGTTTCAAAAAAAAATAATATTTTGAAACTAACCGGTATATTTTTCTGCCACAACAAAGTTATTATACAGTATACAGTGATAAATGATAAGATCATATTGAAATACGCTACTGGGTAAAAAAAATTGGCTAAATTTTATCAATAATACTCCATTTCAAAAGTTATTTTCCAAAATAATTAATATTTTTTAATAATTGATTGCAATTAATATTATTTGACTAGTTTAATAACAAGAAAATGTTTTAAAACTACAAGAAATAAAACTTCGATACGTGCGACCAGTATAATAGATCAAGCGGACAAAGAATATAAAATACTTTAAAATGTGCATTCAGAAAGAAAAAATATCTCGAAAATTATCTAAACAAACATTTTTTTTCTTATCGGTGAAAAACATCGACCTCGTCGGTCTTGCGGAATTTGTCGGGTATTTACAATGGTCGAATTGTATAATTACCAGCTTTTAATAGCATATCTAATAGACAAAAAGTATCTGGTCGATTAGTAACCAATTGGCACAGTCCGAAAATTATCGATTTTTATTTTCTCTGTTTTTATTGGCCGCTTCAAAATTCAGAGTAACAAAAAATATTTTTCTCTAGTAAAAGACTGTGAAATACGCCCCCCCATCTGGTGCTTTACATCCATAAACGTCTTAGGTTGAGCTACTTTAAAAATTCATATACAAGGCTAATACCCTTGTATATGAATTTTTAAAGTAAGTAGTTTAATAAGTTTCTAATAAGAAGACTAAGGAAGGAGCATATCAAAAATCTTAGGTACACCGCGATGGGCCTCAAATATGGCCGACTTAAATTCCGGTTTATCAGTGTCGTTCTAATTTTATTTAAAAAATGTAAAACTATGATGTAGGGTAGACGTGGGGTAGACTCAATAATTTGTTGTTTTATTTTACGTTGTGAATAAATGTTGGTAGTTATTAAAATTGTTATAAAAATATATAATTCTAATAAAAATAGATAAGTTATAATAAGTAGTATTTATTAACACAAACATCCGATACGCTACTGAAGCAGGTAAGTCAAATTAACGTATCTAAATTCTTTGACATCTAATCTTTGACAAGTAATAAATAAAAGCTAAAATGCAAGAAAAATATATAATTTAGTTAATTTAAGTGAATTTCATAAATGACCGGTTTACTACACGTATGTATATTATATAGTCACTTACTAGGAAAAGTTGTTCCATTATTTCACCCAATTTTTGCCGAGATCTACCGCACGCTACACAACCAACTATTTTAGAGTCTTTTTCGATAAATCGCGATAGTGTCAGTGTTAATTTAAGTTCTGCCACAATTTCCATCTAGATTTACTACCTTTATACAACTGTCAGTAGTAGAATAAATAATAAATAACATAAAATAAGCTCCGTAAAGACTGACAAATCCACAAAATTTCAAATCAAATTCAAATGTGTCAAATGAATCGTCAAACAGAACTGTCAAGGATCCCCACCCTAGAGAGCTTTTATGGTGGCTTTTCCGCCCACCATGCATGAATACATGGATAGCATTATGCTCCTTCCTTAGTCTTCTTATTCAAAGCACTGTATAATAACTTTGTTGTGGCAGACAAATATACCAGTTAGTTTCAAAATATTATTTTTTTTCAAACACAAAAGTATTTTTTTGTCACAAAAGTATTAATTTTTGCGACGTGATTGACAATATAAAAAAGTCATTTTAATGCCTAGGCATAAAAGTAAAGCACTTTTACGCCTAAGCATAAAAGTATGAAAATATATTATTAAAATGACATAAGTCTCAAATTCAACGAGCCGTAACCATAGTTTCTCGATATATAATTACTCATGGTACAAAGAAAACTTGAAAACAAGGTGTGGTCGATAGCGTCTCCAATTTCGTTCATTTTGCGCATATCGCCTGTGACGTCATATGCCATAAAATATCCGTATTGTTCAATTGCCACTAATAAAAAAAGACCTAAAATAGGGAAGAATTAAATAACCCCTAAAGTTATGTAAAATCATCGAGCTTGACATTTGAAAAGTTATGACACATTATACACATTTATTATGTGTCATCTGTTTGAAAATTTGAAATTGGCGCGTGGAGCTTGCCGACCAATAGTGCCGTTTATCACCTGTGACGTGATGACCAACCTGCGCAATATCATACCTTGTTTTCTTTGTATCATGATAATTGCTTACAAGGTTGGTATGAGTTTTAAATATTTTTATATTATTTGGAACGTTTGAAATTGTTTAAAAAATTATTTGTGGCGTTTGAAAAAATAGCATGTTCTATTTGGAGTAAAAATAACTTTTGTGCTTCGGCTGTATGTCAAACGTACAGTCTCGCCACGAAAAGTGTCATTTTTACTCCTAATAAAACAATATACTAGAAACTTTCTTCGTTAAACCATAAAACTTTCTAGTAGAAAGTTTTAACGGGCTTTGTGAGTTAAAACATAATGATATTTTCAGTTTTTATAATTCTTGATCGAAAATAAACGGCGTCAGCGATGGCTATGAAATGAAGATCGCTGTCATTTTATATGTAAATTTATATGGGAAATGTCGATCGTCATTTCCCAGCCAACTGGACGCCGTTTTTTTTCATATGGTACAAAGTTAAAGCAAACTTGACTCTGACCATGTTTTGGAAGACGCTAAGAAAGATTTATTTCGTGTAATAAAGATTTAAATGGTGTATTAAGTACATAATATTTATTTAAATGTCAAATAATATTATTGAAGCAAGTGCCAAGTTTTATTTTTAATTAAGAAAAAATTTAATCAAGAATGTATAAAGGTTTTGTTTTCAAAAAAAAAATTATCGTAAATTCGTAAAACCTCAATTTAGAATAAAATGATCGAAGAATGAAATAAAATTTTATAGCCCTGGGTTAAATCGAAATAAAGTAAGTGTATGTAACTTTTTTTAAATATTAATAATTACCAGTAATTAGCATTAATGTACCAACATATTGAATATTGTTATTTCTTTGTTAAATACGGTTT
This sequence comes from Sitophilus oryzae, assembly GCF_002938485.1. Lineage (NCBI taxonomy): Eukaryota > Metazoa > Arthropoda > Insecta > Coleoptera > Curculionidae > Sitophilus > Sitophilus oryzae. The sequence goes on from NW_022147434.1 coordinate 3,034,176, forward strand.
AGAATCCTTAAAATAACAGCAAAAATAATCGAAAATTAACAATGAAATAATAGTTTTGTTTAAATTTCTTAATCAGCTGAGCCCTATTATAGTTCACAAAAATCCGAGCTATATTATTACATTACTCTGAGGGAAATACCGCAAATAATCGATATTTTTGACTCCGCCCCTAATCACATGCTTCATTCCTTCCTAAGCTTCACGATTTGTTCACCAGAGGCAGCACATTTTGTCGAGAGATTGATCAACTTTAAGAATATATAAACAAGGCTAATACCTACAATAGTCAACAGGTTCTATTTTTGTCAATAATGACATGTATTGATTGTTTAAGGTACGCGCACACTGACCAGAGCCGCACGCGCCGCATCGACCGAAGATAACATAGATTAAATGAAGTCTAACTAGTGTGCGCACCTCGAACACAAACAATTTTTTTTTGGGTCGATGCGGCGCGTGCGGCTCTGGTCAGTGTGCGCGTATCTTTAGATTCCAAATATCTGGAGAACCATTAGCTGTAGCAATTTTTACCGAGAGACCTTTTTTATGTAAAAAAACGGCGGAATCACCCTGTAGTTTTAAACAAGTATGGACGTAATACAAAATAATAAATAAATAAAATACAAATGTAATACAAAATAATATATAATAAAATAACGTTTTATACAAGTCTGAAACGTAAAGTCAATATTCTTTAAACCAGTAAAAAATATGTAAGTGGCGCCCCGTCCAAGTAGGAGTCATGATGATGTCGAAATCAAATTTCTGTTGTCCAAAAATCTAGACACGAATTTTCATTCAAATATTGATGTTAGTTCCGAAATTATTTGGAAAAAATCGAAATAAAAATGAAAGTTCTATACCCTGTATCTCTGAAACTAAGCATTTTAGGACATAAATTTTCACAACTTTTTTACTTATTTCCATCCGCAGAATATGCTGCCGAAGTTTCCCGAATACAATTCGGACCACCCTGTATAAAAGACGGTCAAATTTCGAGGGGTGATTCTTTATCAAGAAATATGGGAAAATATTCTATAAACGTGGCTTCGGAAATGCATAGTTTTAAACAGGATGTGAAACTTAAAAAAAGTCTTTTCCTAATTATCTTAAATACCAGGTGCCGATTTTGTTTTAATTTGTCAGCGTTATTTCAAGTGATAAGGGCGTAACATAAGCCTATTTAAATTAAATTTATTAAGTTCAGTGGCGTCGCACACCTAATCAATAAATTATTGTGAAAAAAAAGTGGACGCCATCGACTTTGTGCAATTTTTGTATAATATATTTTTTTTAACGAAGTAACTGAAAAGACAACATTCTTTCTCTTATTTGTGTGCGTATCTATTATATATACAGGGTGTTTCAATATTCCGTGGACAAGCTGTTACCGAATTCTTGGATGATCATATTTTCATACTTGCTTTTTTTCCGCTGTATTGTTTAATCTCGGCATAAAGTTAATTAACAAACGAAGTTACAATTTATAACATCTTTAAGTTACAATGAATATTAGATGGATTTTTTAAGTTACAATAGATATCATCAAAAATGTATATATTAATGTGTAAATGTAGTAAATTATATTAGAATAAATAATTCATTTTTGTGTTAACTTATTAACTGTTGTTTTAGTGAAATGTCAGTTTCCAAAGAAGAACACAAAAAAATTGTGAATAAGTTGTCTTGTTATATTGAAAAATTAACACCACAAGAAATTCCACCATTAGTTTATCAACTGTTAAAATTATGCAGACACCAAAATAGTCATTTAGTGTTTTTGAAACTCCAGGACTATTTTAATCATAGAATCTATAAAAATACTAATTTAATTAATAGTAATAGCGAAAGCCTTGATTTGGATTGTATAGGTATGTTTGTTATTACTTAAAAAAAAACTATATGCAAGTTATTTTAGAAAGTGCCGAAGATCATGATGCTCTAGAAGCAGAAAGTACTGTATTATTTCATATACAAAATGCAGCATCTATAGGACATAATTGCATCAAGGATTATTTAAACTTTTTAAAAAATCTTGTAAAAGCTCCAAAGTACATTCTGCAACCTTTCCAACTTCTGGCATTATTCCGTATTTCAACAGTACAACAATATCAGGAAATTGTTTTTGATATAATTAGATCATGCATAGTCAAAAGCTATAATGAACAACAGAGAAGTAACTTATCATTTTGGTATCGCGATCTTTGTAAGACAAAATCAGATCCAGAAACTTTATTTATGCAAATTATAAATATGGGGTAAGTATTTCAACAATCTTTCAACAATTTTTTTTTGAAATTATAATAAATAACTCATTAAATTCTGTCATTTGCTAGAGATAGAGAATATTTATTAGAGTCTTTGGTGAGCTTCAGCTTTGTTTTATTGAATGTGGGATCAGGATTAGGAAGAGATATAATTGCTGAGAAACAATGGTCATTGGGAAATAAAATACTTATTAAAATTATTCAGAAGAAAAGATATATTTTAATGACAATATTGAAAACTATTTGTATCCATGTTGTAACTAAACAGTCTGCTATTCAATATGTAGGTAGGATGACATTATGTACTTTTTCTATCAGCAAAAGCTACTCCATTGTATATTTCTTCCCAATATGTGACATTTTTAGTGTTATAAAACTGGTGCAATTCGTATATTGAAATATATAAAATGTAAAAATACTGTTGCAGTCATATTTAACTCTAACTTTTGAAAATATTGGCTGATAATTCATGGAGACAAATTTTATTAAATCGGTGGCTTGTTTTTTATAATAATAATAATAGCTCCCGTATATAGAGTTTTACGCCTTGGGAGTAGCAAGGTACAGATTGCCATGCTAGAGCCCTTTGGTATACCAGGAAGGTAATGTGGCTAGCATCACGCTTCAACCGCCTATTATTACCCCAGGATTGTGAATCCCAAGTACTCATTTAAGGCTGAGTCGACCTAGGTACCTAAACTGTTTTTATTTTAATAGAAATAGTCGGCTGATGATATGCCGGCCGGCTGTAGGATTCGAACCCACAACCTTGAGATTGGTAGACGAGAGCTATACCTCTATGCCACCGGCAAAGCCACCGGGCACCTCGGCTCGTTTTTAATAATTTCTAAACTTTGAATTAAAAGCTTGTCGTTCAATTTTGGCTATAGCAACAGATATATTTTTTGAAACATTGGTTAAAAGTATTCTGGATTGGACACTGAACTCAAAATAAATAATTTTTATGAAGAAAAAATATTTAAGAGTATTTAGTAAATACATACAATAACTGAAGAAAAATCGCATTTCTTAAATAACAAAATAACAGCTTTTTGTTATTGATCTTATTATCAGAAAGAAATTAATATATTTTAATAAATATTTTACATAATATAATAATGCAGACTATGCACTACCAGTTATCTGTAATTTTCTATTTATTTATGAACAAATCATATATGACTGAATATAACTTAACTAGTTGAAGCGTGGCGCATCCGCCACGACATCAGGAAAAAAATACTTTTTATTTTTTTTAATTAAATGAAAAACAAAAAATCCGGCGACGACGAGTTTTTAGAAGAGCCAATTAGCTATCTTTTAGTAAAAAAAGCAACTTTCTAGAGCATGTCGTTACTTTATTAGAGACGACACAGATAAGCATTAACATTTTATATATGTAGAAACTATTAAAGATGGGTGTAGGTTATAGTCCAGTCATCTTAGTCGAAATAGGGTAGGAATCTCGGAATTCAAGATAACCGGCTGTAAACTCGTATAAACCTTTATTTTAACATCCTAAAACATGTCTAAAAACCTACATATGATAGCGTGTGCGCGACTTGTAGATAACTGAGGTTAAAGGTCAAAAAATCGATTTTTTTCGCATTTTTTGCAAATATCTCGTTCCCTTTCACATTTACGCTATTTGTATTTATTATAAATATTGTATCACATTTCTTGCACCAGGCCCTCACATCTTTGCAGTTCACCCAATATAACCGTTCACGCAGCTTGCCAAGTGTCTTGCCAAGATGCCCACCGCTGGTTCCATTGTGAACTTCCTCCAAGACTTCCGGGATCCTCTTCTTTGGAATGACGATCTGTCTTCTTTCTTCCTGTCCCTCTGGTCTCTCGATCACACGACGAAGTAATCCGTTATCTGTTACCAAGGAATTCCACTGGGCCCAGTACGACTTCACGTTCGGCGAATATCTGCAAACTTCCTCCCACGTTGGTCTTTGGTCTGCGTTTTTCCAGTTAATTACTAAACCTAACTCTGGGTCACTGGTTTGGTCATTTGCAAGATCTTCGGGTTGCCAAGTATCATTAACCACAGTTGTTCTTAGGAGTTTCGCTTCTTTCTCTTCTGCTCGGGAACAATGCTTACAGTCCTTATCGCAATGTCTTCTGGAAAGTGCGTCGGCATTTCGATGGATTGCCCCAGCTCGATGTTCTGTGTCAAATTCTTGTAATCGTAGAATTCATCTAGCTACCTGCCCTTCAGGATTCTTAAACTGCAAAAGCCATTTCAAAGCAGCATGGTCTGTTCTTAACAAGAACTTTCTTCCATAGAGATATTTGTAGAAGTGTTCCACTGCTTTAACTACTGCTAGTAATTCTCGTCTGGTCACACAGTAGTTCCTTTCTGGTTTTGACAAGGTCTTACTGAAATATCCAATTACTTTTTCTTGGCCATCCTGAATCTGAGACAAAACAGCGCCTAATCCAACATTACTAGCGTCGGTATCCAAGATAAGTTTCCGTTGCCAAGAGGGTAGCTAAGTATGGGCGCACTAATCAGGGCCTTCTTCAATCTTCGGAATGCCTCGTCAGAATCTGAGTCCCAAGAGAAACGCCTCTCGCCTTCAGTAAGTCTAGTCAATGGTTTAGCGATGGTGGCGAAACCCTGCACATAGCGGCGATAGTATGTGCATAGCCCCAAAAAGCTTCTGAGTTCATGTTTGTCTTTAGGTATCGGCCACTCTTCCACTGTCTTGGTCTTCTGTGGATCTACCGCAACTCCCTGGGAGGAGACTACATGGCCCAAGTAGTGTACCTTTTCTTGACACAGATGACATTTCTTAGGGCTAAGTTTCAAACCAGAGCTCGCTAGTCGCTTGAAAACTTCTTCTAAATTCTTCAGATGATCGTCAAAGGATTTCCCAACCACTATAATGTCATCCAGGTACACTAAACAGGTAGTCCAGGATAGTCCCTTTAACAAAGACTCCATTAATCTCTCAAAGGTAGCTGGCGCATTGCACAATCCAAAAGGCATGACAGTAAATTGCCACAGTCCGGAGCCCACCGAGAACGCTGTCTTCTCTCTGTCTTTAGGCGCCATGTCGACTTGCCAATATCCACTCTTCAGATCCAAGGTAGAGAATATCGTCGACCCCGCCAGCGTGTCTAGAGTATCGTCTATCTTCGGCAGGGGATAACTATCCTTCTTGGTAGCATTATTGAGCTGCCGATAATCAATACAGAAAGACGGTACCACCAGTACCGTCTTTCTTCTTTACTAGTACTACCGGCGATGTCCACGGGCTGTTAGATGGTTCGATAACACCCTCTTCTTTCATTTCTCGAAGGATCTTGTCGGCTTCTTCACGTTTGGCGAGTGGAAGTCTTCTTGGATTTTGTTTGATTGGTCGTGCATCTCCGGTATCAATTTTATGCTGTACTAAATTGGTACGACCTCTCTGTCCTGCTTCTCCTTTATCAAACACATCTTGATACTTGATTATCAGGTTTCTCAATTTTCTACTATCTTCGGGAGATAATCCCTTAAGGTTTACGAACTCCTTCACCATTTTGTCCGACATTTTTGAAGCCGAAACTTTAGAGGTTTCCGTGCTTCGAATAACTGAGGACACCGAGCAACAGTACCCTAACAGGGTTCCCTTCTTCAAGGACACAGAATAATAATTAGTGTTCATTACTCTCACCGGTACAGTCTTCTTCGCTCGTAGCAGGGCTTTTCCTACAGCGACCCCTCGTCCTATTTCGCTGTCATGGTTCCTTGGCTCCAACAGAATAATACTCCGATTATTCATTTTACCTTCCAGGCAACCATCCACAAATATCTCGCAGCGCTCAGGGATCGAAACATCTTCTGCTACTACCACACGAAGCGTCTCCTCACATTTTCGATGCAGAACTACTTCTTCCTCATTTATTTTCAAAATTCCCTGTTTGAAGTTTAGTTCAAAAGCTCTAGTGGTCATGATGTCCATTCCGAGAATAAGTTCATCTTCGATATCTGCTACTAACACTGGATGTTCGAAACTGGTGCTCCCAATAACAAAATTAAGGCTTACTACTCCATGGACAGCAGCGGAGCCCCCCGTAGCAGTACGTAGTCGCCATTGTGTTGTTTTAACCTTCTTCGATGTTTTAAGAATGTCCGGTCTGATGATAGTTTTCGTCGCACCTGTATCCAACAGCATGGTTCGGAACTCTTCATCAACAAAACCATCCACAAAAATGCTGTTGAATTTGTGTTGTAGCGAGGCGACTTGAGCAGTTTTCATTGGGACATGTTGGGTACAGGTCGACGTGTGCCCCTTCATTTCGACCCTTAGTAGTTTTCCGACCTCGACGAAGCCGGTTCTTCGTTCTTCTCCTTACAACGGCTTCGCACGTGTCCCACCTGTCCGCAGTTCCAGCAACCAATCGGTCCCTTCTTGCCCATGTACTGGTCCATTACTTTCCGAATAATCCCTTCCACGGATTCGTCGGAACATTCGTCGATGGCCCGTACTCTTCCTAACGACCGCGAACTTTGTTTTGCGGCCTCGAATTCTAGAGCACGTGCTAAAGCATCCACCAAATGCGTTGGGTGGGCTAGAAGAAGTGCTTGCCTTGTCTCGTTGTCGCGTAAGCCGTCGGAGAATGCCTATACTGCCAACCGCTCCATAACATTCTCGGGCGTAGCAGGATACGCAAGGCGAACAAGGCGGGCTACGTCGGCTTCAAACTCCTGCAGAGACTCATTTGACTTCTGAATGCAATTTTTGAGCTGGGAATGGTAGACATGCTCTAAATGAGCCTGGCCGTATCTCATTTCAAAATGTCGTACCAATTGCTGATAATCTTCCTGTTCCGATGGTGAGAGTGTCTGCAGGATGTCAGTCGCATCACCCCGCAGTGCGATAGTCAGAGCGGTAGCTTTTTCAGCGATTGTCCAGCCGTTCGCTCTCGCAGCGGCTTGAAATTGGCAAAAGTAGTTAGCCCAAGCGGTTTTTCCGTCAAACTGTGGAGGCTTCATAACTGACTTTGAGGTATACTTATTTTCGACTAGTTTCGGGTCCTCCGACGATTCTTGACATTTTGGTTAATTTGCCTTTCCCATTTCTTCTCTCAAAATCTCGATTTTTCTGTTTACATCGTCCTCAATTTGTGTTATTTTATCTTGTAGTTCCGTAGAATTCTCTATAATTTCTGTTATCTTTTCTTCTAAATTCATTATTTTATTATTAAAGCTGGCCTGTATATCTTTGGCATTTTCTGCAATTTTATCTTCTAAAATATTAATTTTATCTTCAAATTTTTGGGGAAATTTCCGTCATTTTATTACTGATTTTATCTTTTAAATTAACTTCCAAATCAATTATTTTACTATTCAAATTGTCTTCTAATTTTTGTAAGGACGAGTCAAGGTCACTTTCCAACTCAAAGCAAAATGTGTCAGGATCCTCACTTTCCTCCACCTAAACGTCTCTCAGTCTGGCTTGCAAAATGCTTTTCTTTCCATCTGTCTCGCATTCCCTCTCTTCCAGTATGCATTTTAATTCCGACACTTTCAAATCTTTCAATAATTTTTTCGGAGCCATTGTCAGTCTTTTTATTTTTCTATAGTCTATCACACACCCCACACCTGACACCAATTGTTACGTTTTTCGTCGGTTCCGTGTGGATAGAGAGTCACAATTTATTTAATGCTAAATAACAAACAATAACGTTAAAAAAAACTTAAAGAACTATTTATAACTTATTTACAATTTATCTAACAGGAATTTATTTTGAATATAGCGCGGCGATTGTAACTGTACGCGTCGACCGGTTGTTTATCTTTATCTTCCTCAGGCCTCAGGTGTCTGCTTATATATGAGAGCAATAGACAATCCAGATTTGTCCCGTCAATTCTTAGCCGTTCTAGAAGGTCGGCGTCGCCGGCGTATGAGTCATAGCCGAGTGGCCAAGCCTAAGGCCGAGTTCACACGGTACGGGTCCGCAACAGTATTGTAGAGGATAAAATTCTCTACAACTTTAGTTTCAAAATTTTTTTTGTACTCCAAACCGTTTTTGAGATAGAGGGCGGTGAGCGCGCAGTCTTTCATTATGTACAGTTTCATTCAATTTCAATCTGTAGTCTCGGTCAAAAACAGACCGTATAAGTCCGTTAATAAAAAGTCCGTTAAAACCGTATAAAGTCCGTTAATTATTGAAAAATATATAATTATAAATAATTTACAGTTTTTCATAAAAGATCATATTGAATATACTTTAATTACATTTTAATTATAATTAGTTTGGTTAGGTTAGTTTATTCAGTTTGGTTACAACCAAACTGAATAAACCTGTTCAATTATCAGATCTTCCACCAACAAGTGCAGCAGCTCACCAACATTTCAATCGTGTTTACTACCAAGTTCAGACTTGGTTAGGGCATGATTTATAGAACCCCAAGACTGGGGTTGGATAATGCGTAATGGATTCCTGGAACCTACCACTACTATTCTACCTCTAGCTCCAGAAAATTTGCTGAACACAATATTCTGCAACTGCAAGAATGGTTGTGGTTCGCGATGTGGATGCAGGAAATCAGGGTTGCCGTGCTCTTTAGCTTGTGGCCAGTGTAATGGGCAAGCTTGTCTCAATGCTTCACCCTATCAGAGTGATGTCATTGAAGATGGTACATTTGACCCCGAAATCCCCCGAAAAAAAATGTTGAAGATGAAAATGAAGAAGAATTTGAAATTCCACAACGACCAGACGACGATGATGAAGAAGAAGAAGGAAACTAAAAATAAGAACATGGAGTTCTTTTTATTTTTATTCAATTTTTTTAATTTCAAACATGAGAAATGTAGGAAATCGTATTTTTTAAGACATATAAGTTAAAAATGTATTTATTGTCTTTTTATTTACTTAAAATGTAATTAGTATAAATCTAACTATAATTAAAATGTAATTAAAGTATTTCTGTTAATAATTTTCTAATTGTACAAAGAGGTAAGTGTTATTAAATGAAGACACTTAATTTATGAAAAAATTATTATATTCAATATTGTCAAGACTTAAATAGATGCCAACTTGGGTTTAGATCAAATTGGGAAAAAAACTTTGATCTTTTATGAAAAAATGTAAATTATTTATAATAATATATTTTTCAATAATTAACGGACTTATACGGCGTGTTTTTGACCGAGACTACAGTTGAACTTGAATGATACCGTACATAATGAAAGACTGCGCGCTCACCGTCCTCTATCTCAAAAACGGTTTGAGGTACAAAAAAATTTTTGAAACAAAAGTTGTAGAGAATTTTATCCTCTACAATATATACTATAATAATACTATAATAAATACAAATAGCGTAAATGTGAAAGGGAACGAGATATTTGCAAAAAATGCGCAAAAAATAGATTTTTTGACCTTTGACCTCAGTTATCTACAAGTCACGCACACGCTATCATATATGTAGGTTTTGAGACATGTTTTAGGATGTTAAAATAAAGGTTTATACGAGTTTACAGCCGGTTATTTCGAATTCCGAGGTGAAACCCTTAAGATGACTGGACTAGTTATTACAATAGAAAAGTTATGAGGATATGAAATATGAAAGTGTGAATGTAGTTTTCAAAAATGGTAATAATATACTGGGTGTTCCATTTAAAATAAGAATTACGCTACCACTTTTTAAATGATGCGGCAACATTGTAATCCTGCAAAATTTTTAGGAAGATGGAGCAGGTCCCTTTATGTAAAAATCACCACATAAACGTCTAATTTTTTATACTTTGGTAAAAATATAATGATCTCCATCTCCGTGAATCACCCTATATATGTTAGTTATACTCTAAGCTTGTACCAAATTGATGACTAATGAATGATGTACAGTAGATTAGAATATAACACATATAATACATTAACAATTATATATTACAGATTGCTTGTATATTCTATGTAAAGAAATGCCTCTATTAATGTTGGAGAACCAAAATTCTATAACGGAGTTAATGGAGAGTCTAGTACAAATACCTGAAGCTACTGCAAATCAGTTATTATATGCCTTAGCTCTCTTAACTCGAGCTTCTCCCACAATAAGGGATCAACTTATTTTAATATTAAGGAAAGGTTTATATTCCAGGTAAAGTATTGTACGAATTTTTATATTTTTAATTAATATAACTTGTGTTAGGTCAATGGAAACTCGACAAGTAGCTGTAAACGGCTTTGTAAAGCTAATTGCAACACTAAAATTATCTACCATACACTTACAAAGTGAAAGTAGTGCATCACTTTCGTCTGGATATTCATTGTACACCCAAATTTCCTTGGGTAGAGCCAGCCAAACGTTAAAATCGAGTAATTTTAGCAATGAAGCGATATGCTGGGAAATTTTAGGAATTTTAAAAAGATGTTTTGTTCAGCAGATAGAAGTCAAATCCATATTATATGAAAGTAAGATATTATACCAATACATCTGTCGAAAAATACACACGCTCAAAAGGTATGGCGTATTTCGTTATTTAGCTATATATTTTTTAGATTTGTGGCATTGTGTATTGTTTTTTGTTATTTGTACTTCATATGCATGGAATAGGTACAAAATAAAAGAAATACTTGGCTTGTTTTTTGTTCTAAAATAAGTGCCTATTTTCTTTTTTTTTAATTGCAAGGTTTTAGTTTATGATACGTGTCTTGTATGGATAATCTTACACTAGTTTGAATTACTTCTTAGTTCGTTTTATTGTTGAAAATTAAAGTGAGTAATTTAACTCCTGAACAATTAGCAAAAATTAATAAGTTCTCATATTATGTCGCTAATATTATGGATATTAACTAATTTAGTGCTTCTAGAGCTGGTTCGAGATGCCAAAATTCTTAAGGTTATCAGAGACGGCCAATAATAGGCAGACCTTGTTGTGCCACCCTTACAGACGCCTCAAGCTTTTCCAAGATTATATGTTACTGCTAGACAATAGGCTTGTTCCATCATATTTTATTTGTATGATTTTTAAAGGTTTTTGGGTACTACTTATTATAATAATTGCTCCCCTAAAATTTCAAAACCAAATCTTTTGGCGTTTTAGAGATATGGGACCTTAAATTTTATAACGCTGAGACGAGGCTACGCCCACTCGTGACGTAGTTCCACCGCTGCACAGGTGCCTTGTGTTGAATCAGTTCGCAAATTTCTAAAATATAAAATAGTTTCTAATCGTTTGGAAAACCCTGTAAATATTATTTCACCAGTATATTAGTTCTTTGTTAACCAGTACATATACACCGAGTATATTATTTCTTTGTTAAATGGAGAATTAAAAAATAATTTTTAATTTTTTTTTAATTAAAAATTTTTTAATTAAAAACACCCTGTATGGATTAAGATTACGATATTTATAGCAACTAGCAAAGCTACGACGGATTATTCAAGAAATAGGCTGTAACGGTATTTTTTTAAGTATTGTAAAGTAAGTTAAGAAAAAACGTACAAATAAATTATTATTACACAATAAAAACGAAATAATCTGAACCCGGCAAGATATACAAGAAATTTACCTATAATATACCTATATTTATTAGTGACTGTAATTATTCTTCAGCCTTTATATAATAAGTTTTACGGCAACGGCCCAGCTACGTCGAAACCCCGGTTCCCATTAGAACACCGAAGTTAAGCGACGGAAGGCGATGCTAGTGGATGGACGGGTGACCGGTTCGAAACTTTGCCTCGTGCTGTTGTCCAAAGGAAAAGTGTAAAATCTATTGATACACACTGCTCATTTACGCCGGTTCAAGGCCGGATGAGATCGGATATCTCGTGAGTAAGAGTTAATTTAGACACTTCCTAAGTCGGTAGGCAATTGACCATGATATGGCCGAGGACCGCGGTTCGGATTCCGCGTAAACAAAGTAGGTCCCGTCCAGTTTAGCCATTGCAGCAGAAAGGAGACGTTAACTTGAACCTCACATAATAAGTTTTATTTGTTATTTCTTGGGTGTTGTAGCTAGGATCAATTAAAACAAAAATCTTTTGTTTTTATTTACACGGAAAAGTAACGAAAGAAGCATTACTACTTCCAAGATATAGGAAAGACAAAAAAAACTCTTTGTTGAAGAACAAATAAAACTTATATTTATTAGTAGTACTTCCTGTTGAAAATACCATACGATCAATAATAACTAATATGAAAAATTATATGGGTAATGTTATCGATCGTTATTTCCAAACCAACTGGACGCCGTTTTTTATTCGATCATACGGTATTTTGATTTTTATGAATATGCCAATAAAAACAATTATCCCGTCTTTTTTAAATTATATGTTTTTAATTAATTTTAGGTTTAAGTAACGCGGTAGATATCAACGAAGATTTAGGGATTCCTGTATTGGAAACTCTTTGGTTTCATTTTATGGAATATTATATTATAGACGAAGATACCATTCCTCCGCTTAACTTTATTAAGAGTACATCGTTAAAAGAAACTAATAGCATATTAGCTGTAAGTGTTTATTTAACTGGTAGTGTTATTTATTGCCGATTGTATGTCTATAATCGTTACCATTGAGAAAAATAGGCCCGAAAGACTATTTAAAGTAACAAAAAATCGTTTAGATATCGAAGCCCATCTCTCGCACATTAAACATGTCGTCAACTGAACGATAGTCCGCCTTTCCTCGATGACGTATCAGATTTTTACGTCAGAGTTATCTGGCCTACTATCTCGATGGTAAGGGTATAATTAAGTAATCAATCTTAGAACTCTAGTTAGTGTACAAAAAGTAATATTTGCAATAATATTCTTAGTAAAAATATAGGGCAAGTCTTAAATATAAGCGCAAATATTTACAGTGCTGGTAGGTCTCAATAAAAGAAATATATTTTCTCTTCGTCGTATTTCAAATAAGTCTAATACAGCTGAGTTATATTACTTCTATATACCGTGCTAGCAACTCTTACTTTTGGGTCGGTATTTACATGTGTGGAATTAAATCGCATAGGGATCTTATTATGTCGGAGTGAGAGAAATGCGACGGTGTGCTGTTGTGGCGTTGCCACATTTCTCCGGTACGCCTTTTCCTATCAAGTACAGTAAAATCACAATCGTAAACCGCTTATTTTTAAAAGACTTTTCTGAGCATCTGAAATGGAATTATCAGGATATCGTTAGGGTATCCATTTTTTATAACGAGAAAACGTCATTAATCGCGATAATTTAAAAACTGAACTTTTTAACACATAACATGTGATAACTCAAAAAACACTAAATATTGAAACTTTTTTTTTATTTTGAAGTTCGGATCTTTTACAAGATTAAATAAGAAAAATTCGATAGGCTTGTTTTTTCTTCATTCAAAATTTTAAAAAACCCCATTTACTTTTAGTGCATATTATTTTCAGCAATCGTGTAACTTTTTTATTTATAAAGATTTTCACATACTGTCTGCGAAGAAAATAAGAGCAGAAATATTAAGAAAGTTTTTGAAAAAAACTACAATCAATTATTTCTACTGGATTTCGAGATATCGATTTTTGAATGCGAGTTCTAATAGCGCGACCACTGTCGAACACCTTCCACTTATTTTTACCGTACAGTAAAATCACAATCGTAAACCGCTTATTTTTAAAAGACTTTTCTGAGCATCTGAAATGGAATTATCAGGATATCGTTAGGGTATCCATTTTTTATAACGAGAAAACGTCATTAATCGCGATAATTTAAAAACTGAACTTTTTAACACATAACATGTGATAACTCAAAAACACTAAATATTGAAACTTTTTTTTATTTTGAAGTTCGGATCTTTTACAAGATTAAATAAGAAAAATTCGATAGGCTTGTTTTTCTTCATTCAAAATTTTAAAAACCCCATTTACTTTTAGTGCATATTATTTTCAGCAATCGTGTAACTTTTTTATTTATAAAGATTTTCACATACTGTCTGCGAAGAAAATAAGAGCAGAAATATTAAGAAAGTTTTTGAAAAAAACTACAATCAATTATTTCTACTGGATTTCGAGATATCGATTTTTGAATGCGAGTTCTAATAGCGCGACCACTGTCGAACACCTTCCACTTATTTTTACCAAAAGTGCAAGTGTTTCTAACTTGCACTTAAAAATTTACAAGCTTTAGGGAAAATTACAACGACTCGTTAATAAATAAATAAATTATCACGAGACGTAATTAAATAGTGAAGGTGAACGCATGATGTACAATGTACACCCTTCTCTAGAATTTAAAGAATTGATTGTGTTGACCGCGACGAATCTGCTATATGCCCTTCCACGTCTCTTAGCAATGTGCACAGTTTATCGGTTTATTTCATACCTTTGGCAACGTTTTTATTGTTCTCTCTTTGTTCAATATATCCTATACACACAATACAAAACTAACCTTTGCCAGCCTTTAGTATAAACCGGGTGTTTCTCAAAAGTGGCTCACCCCTATAACTTTTATTTTTTCAGATAAATAAACGAGATTTAGTGTAGACGTATTCAATTGTTTTGGGTCACTTCCTGTTCGGTTTCACCGGAACTGACTACCACTTTTGATTTTTAAATGGTATGTTTTTACTTTATTCAATAGAAAATGACACTATGAATAGAATGACATATAATATGTCAACTTTTTGACATTCTTGCTTAAAAAAATCGTATTTTAAATTTTAATCTAAAGTGTCACGGTTGTCTTAAAAACATTAAATTTTAATCAAAGAGCCTTGAAAAAATATATTTGATCGTCTAATGTTTAAAAGATGACCAAATCGTATTTTTTAATCATAAGTAAATTTTTACAAACGAAACGAGGGTGGCTCATTAGCATATTTAGAAAAAGCATTTTTTAGGGATAGTTTGGTACTACACACTTGATATTTCGAGTCAAATTGCCGTTACATTTATGGGCACGGCACTCTAAAATGGAATTTAAAATGCTATTTTTTAATTGAAAATGTCAAAAGTTGACATATAGAATGTCACTTTCTATAAAATGAGGTAAAAAAATACTAATGTGTCATTTAAAAATCGAAAGTTGAAAAAATTAATACGTCAATAGATCTTACATAACCTTAATTTATGTCATATATCTGTTACGGTTAAAGTCCGATGTCCGGTTAATGTCGACATTACCCGGTTAATCTCGAGAATAACACACAACAAAACAACCAAAAACACAACCTAACCCAAACATTAACATGTTAATGTCGACATTAACCGGACATCGGACTTTAACCGTAACATGTCAATAAAAAAGGTATAGGGGTGAGCCTCGTTTGAGAAACACCCGGTATATGAATCTACTTCCTGTGCTACCATATTATGAAGATATTGTGCGCGTTCAGGGAACACAGCGGCTGACTGACCGCTGCTGAGACTTTTGCTCAGCGGCTGACTGTTCTTGTGTGTAAAAAGAGACCGTTTCGGGAACCGCTTTACTCGGCCACTCAGCCGCCGACTGTCCCTGAATGCGCCCATTATGTTTTCTGTAAATATCAAAAAAAAAACTATTTTTCTCACAAACAAAAACTTATAGACGAGTTCCCGAGTTCTAAATATATCGCCTCTAAAAATATTTGTACTTATTTAAGACTCACCCTGTTTGTATAATACAAATGAAAAGAGCTATATAGTTTGTTATTTATAAAATAATAAATAATACGTGTTTTAATGTCATTTTATTCTAAAGGAACCTTTGGGAAAACTAATATACTCCATAGCCCACATTACTGCAAAACTTAACGAATCTGAAGATAAAAAAGATAATTCTACAGTGATAAAATATGGTCAAATTTTAGATTCTATTTGCAATAGAATGATAAACTGTGAATTTGTTCATCTGGAACTGGTAAGAATAATCACCTAATGTTAAGTGTTCTTTATATATTTTGGATAATTTTCAGGATGATGGATCAGACCTTACCGATATCTTACCCGAATCTCAACAAAAAATGCTCGTTTTAAAAGAGGTTTTAACTGTGTATGAGGCTCTAATAGGATATAAAATACTTACTTGGACTAGAGAATGTGAGAATCAAGCTTCAACCATATCAAGTTTATTTCAAGCCTATAACAGATTTGTGAATTTTGGAAAAGTATTTTATTAATTTGTCGAAAAAAAGAAAATAATAACCATTAATTTCTTACTTTAGAATCTAAGTAAACCAAAAAAAGGTAAAAAGAAAGATAAAATTACTCAAAAGGACTCCCAAATATCCCAAAAGCAAACTCAGAAAAATGAATCTCATACTAGCAATACAAGAATAAATAATGACGATATTCAGAAAATTCAGGGTAAACCGTTTAAAGTACCAGATTGTATTTTAGCTTTCGATGTCGTTGAAAAAAGTTTTAAGATACTATTGGAGTAAGTATACACATTAGGCGATATTAATTATTATTGTTACGTTTTTCGTCGGTTCCGTGTGGACAGAAAGTCACAATTTATTTAAACACTATTTATTTAACACTAATTAACAAAAACAATAACGATAAAAGACTTATAGAACTATTTACAAACGATTTATAACTAAGAATTTATTTTGAATTTTAGCGCGTCAACTGTATATTTATAACTGCCCTCTCTAGGCCACTGCCGCCGGCTTTTATACCTACAGCAAAAGAAATCTAGAATAGTCCATAGATCGTTAGGCGCATAGAGAAGGTTTTCGAATGTTCTCGTATGTACTAGTCCATTCTAGTGGGTCTCGATTCTTCTCGAACGAATGAATCATTGCGGTGTCTATGCGATGTTAAGGTCATCCGAGGGCGGGCCATATTGTGAGGTTAGGTCGAGTCCACACCGGCTCGCAACACTGCCCCCTTCTTAGGCACATGCTCGTCCCGAGATGTATACGGTGAATGAAGGTATTTGCAAAGCTGGCCCCTGGTACATTGCGAAGTCTGGTAGAAATAGCAGTCTACAGTTTTCTCTCCCGATCTCAGCTTTGGGTTGTAGCAGCAAACGAGGATCTCGATTCCCGTAAATCTGAACAAGACTTCAATCATGTTCCGGATTGTACGCCAACTCAAACCATCGAGTCCACACGCCAGCTTCGGAATGGCTAATCGTGCAATGTTGTTGTTTAGCAGGGCTTCTCTCAGTTCAATCAGGGTCTTCCATAGATTGAGATAAGTCGGCTTACTCGGGGACCATTCCTTGGTGACCAGGTAGAAGATGTGCCTTGCTTGACCATGTGCATTGTCGGTTAGCCTCAAGACGCTTCCAACCTCTGGATCCTGTCGGCGTAGTTCTCCGACACGCCCAAACTTCTCATTGAACGTCGCAGCGATTCCTCTGGACATCCGCAAATCTCGAGCCACACAATGAGCGAGCGAATAATCAGGAGGCACGGAAAAGAGGTCTCGTTGATCTTCTTTGGTTACACCATAGCGAGCCTTCTCACTGCTGTTGTATCGGGCCATGAAATCGTCAAAGGACATCTCCGAATCAGGGGGATCAAAGCTGCAGGTTCTCACGGTCCCAGCACGATCTTCTATTTCGCCTTGGTAGGGGCTCAAACGGTTGAAATGGACTACCCTCGGTTTTCCTTTTGGCAATTTTCTGATACGGTATACGACGTCATTAATTCTATCCATGACTTCGTATGGCCCTTCCCACGAGGATTGTAGCTTCGGAGATAACCCACGACGTCTCTGCGGGTTATATAGCCACACCAACTTCCCTGGTTGGTATCCTCCATGCTCAGCTTGAATGTCGTAGTGTTCCTTCATTCGGTCACTAGCACTTTGAATATTTAGGCGGACTCTCTGATGAATGTCGTCCATCCTTTGACGTAGTGTGTGGACATAATCTTCTCCGGCGACTTCTTCTCCCGGTCGGCAACCAAATTTCAGATCACAGGGTAGGCGCACTTCCCGTCCCATAACGATGCTGGCTGGAGTTTGCCCTGTAGATTCTTGGACGGATGAACGGTAGGCCAACAGGAACAGGTGAAGAAATTTGTCCCAGTCTCTTTGGTGGTCAGAGACTACTTTGGCCAGATAACGGTTGATAGTTCTGTTCATGCGTTCAACCATCCCATCGGATTGTGGATGTAGAGCAGTCGTCCTGGTCTTGCGGATGTTCAGGACTTCACAGACGCCTTGGAACAGATTGGACTCAAAGTTTCTTCCCTGATCTGAATGAAGCTCCATGGGAACACCAAACCTGCAGATCCATTCTTTAACAAGGGCATCAGCAATCGTGGACGCTTCTTGATTTGGCAACGCGTAGGCCTCGACCCATTTGCTGAAGTAATCCATTACTACCACAATGTATTTGTTGCCATCGTTCGTCTCCGGGAAAGGACCAGCCACGTCGATCGCTATTCGTTCGAAGGGACTACCAACATTGTACTGGCGCATAGGGGCTTTACCACGCTTTTGTGGCCCATTAATGGCTGCGCAAATGTCACATTTCTTACACCAGGCCCTCACATCTTCTTTGCAGTTCACCCAGTAGAACCGTTCACGCAGCTTGCCAAGTGTCTTGGTAACACCAAGATGTCCACCGCTGGTTCCATTGTGAACTTCCGCCAAGATTTCCGGGACCCTCTTCTTTGGAATGACGATCTGCCTTCTCTCTTCTTGTCCCTCTGATCTCTCAATCACACGGCGAAGCAATCCGTTATCTATTACCAATGAATTCCACTGGGACCAGTACGACTTCACGTTCGGCGAATATCTGCAAACTTCTTCCCACGTTGGTCTTTGGCCTGTGTTTTTCCAGTTAATTACTAAGCCCAACTCTGGATCACTGATTTGGTCATTTGCAAGATCTTCGGTTTGCCAACTATCACCAACCACAGTCGTCCTTAAGACTTTCACTTCTTTCTCTTCTTTGTAACGATTTCCCATCTGTCCGCAATTCCAACAGCGAATCGGTCTCCCCTTCTTGCTCATATACTGATCCAGTACTTTCCGCACAATCCTTTCCACTTTGGAATCGTCGGAACTCTCCTCAACAGCCCGTACAAATCCTAGAGACCTAGAGCATTCTTTCGCGGCCTCAAATTCCAGGGCACGTACTAGGGCATCTCCCAAATGCGTTGGATGAGCTAAAAGAAGTGTTTGCCTTGTCTCGTTGTCACGTAAACCATCAATAAAAGCCTGTACTGTTAAGCGCTCCATAACATTCTCGGGCGTAGCAGGGTACGCAAGGCGAACGAGACGGGCTACATCGGCTTCAAACTCCTGCAGAGATTCATTTGCTTTTTGAATGCGATTTTTAGCTGGGAATGATAGACATGTTCCAAATGAGCTTGGCCGTACCTCATTTCTAAATGTCGTACCAATTGCTGATAATCTCCCTGTTCCGATGGTGACAGTGTCTGCAGGATATCAGTCGCATCTCCTCGCAGTGCGACAGTCAAAGCGGTAGCCTTTTCAGCGATTGTCCATCCGTTCGCTCTCGCAGCGGCATCAAACTGGCAAAAATAATTGGCCCAAGCGGTTTTTCCGTCAAACTGTGGAGGCTTAATAACTGACTTTGAGATATACTTGTTTTCGACTAGTTTCGGTGCCTCCGATGTTTCTTGACATTTTGGTGAATTGGCCTTTTCTATTTCTTGTTTTAAAATTTCGATTTTTTTATTTACATCGTCCTCAATTTGTGTTATTTTGTCTTGTAGCTCCGTAGAATTCTCTATAATCTTTTCTTCTAATTCCCTGGAATTTTCTGTTATCTTTTCTTCTAAATTAAGTATTTTGTTATTAAAGCTGGCCTGTATGTCTTTAGAATTTTCTGCGATCTTATCTTCTAAAATATTAATTTTATCACTGATTTTCTCTTCTAAATTAACTTCCAAGTCAATTATTTTACTATTCAAATTGCCGTTTAAATTGTCTTGCAATTCCCGGGAATTTTCTGTAATTTTGTCATTCAAACTGTCTTCTAATTTTTGTAGGCACGAGCCAAGGTCACCTTCCAACTCAAAGCAAAATGTGTCAGGATCCTCACCTTCCTCAATCAAAACGTCTCTCAGTCGTGGCTTGCAAAATGCTTTTCTTTCCATCTGTCTCGCACTCTCTCTCTTCCAATATACATTTCAGTTCGGACACTTTCAAGTCTTTCAACAATTTTTTCAGAGCCATGGTCAGTCTTTTTATTTTTCTTGTCTATCACACACGCCACACTTGACACCAATTGTTACGTTTTTCGTCGGTTCTGTGTGGACAGAAAGTCACAATTTATTTAAACACTATTTATTTAACACTAATTAACAAAAACAATAACGATAAAAGACTTATAGAACTATTTACAAACGATTTATAACTAAGAATTTATTTTGAATTTTAGCGCGTCAACTGTATATTTATAACTGCCCTCTCTAGGCCACTGCCGCCGGCTTTTATACCTACAGCAAAAGAAATCTAGAATAGTCCATAGATCGTTAGGCGCATAGAGAAGGTTTTCGAATGTTCTCGTATGTACTAGTCCATTCTAGTGGGTCTCGATTCTTCTCGAACGAATGAATCATTGCGGTGTCTATGCGATGTTAAGGTCATCCGAGGGCGGGCCATATTGTGAGGTTAGGTCGAGTCCACACCGGCTCGCAACATTATTAAATATTTATAATATGACATTGGGGTTAAATATTACCACAAAGCACATACACCTTAATCTAGTAATATCGTACTTAAAAAAGCCTTTTGGAGGAAATTTTTGGGATAAATCTAATTTTCTTCTATTTATCATGTTTTTGGGGGTGCTTATTTCGAATCTGAGGTTTGCTAACAAAATTTCCTGACGGAACATGAAGAAAAATGAAAAGACTGGATTTTTGCGGTTTTTTGTTTATAACTTTAAAAATATTAACTTTTCTTAAATAATCTTTCTATTCAAAATTAAATTTAATTTCCTATATTTTTGTTAATTAATTTTTTTTCTCTGAAGAACTTGTTCGCGCTCAACAGCCAGTTGGAAATTAGCGTTTTTGGTTGTCTCCAAATACCTTGTTTTTGTATTCCAAAACTCTTAATTTATTATTAAAATCTAGTATGTTTTTTTTATTATCATTTCATCAAATTCGGATTCAACGACCCAAAAAAACATAAAGAACAAATTAAATCAGAACTATCCCAAAACTTTCCCCAAAAAAAATTGACTAGATTGCCTGGTGCGTTCCTAGATCATACTTTACAATATAAGTGACTTCACAACATACACCAGAGCGAACTAGATTTGCGTCTAGCCGTACCGTGCAACTCTTCAACCTCAACCCACAGGTCCGGCGCATGCGTATTGGAACGGGAGAAGAAAGTAATGCTTCAATAGAGTCTAGTTTCGAAAGTAGCGTGTAGCTCCGTGGTTGAGGCTGCCGATTCGGGAGCAACGGGACGATGGATCGATCACCGCGCCGACAGAGGCAGAGCTTTTTTTATTTTTTTTACAGCTGTTTTTATTTTTTAAAGCTCTTTTTATTATATTTATTTAGAGTTGTTGGTAACAGCGATCAAAATACGCCGTAGGTGTATTTTGATTGCGTTGGTTAGTCTTTGGTGTAAGTTTTTTTTTGTTTATAGATTGCACTCGAAATACCCAATCGATTTTGTATAACTGTTGGTTAGGTTAGGATATATTATTATAATTTGTACGTTTTTGAAATTTAGGTTAAATTATGCTACTATTACTTAAGAACTTATACTCTCGAAAGTTACAAGTTTATAATAGAAGACAAGAAAATAACCCACGATTTAAATTTGGCGGGTATCATTGGAAAATGACCGGGAGACTTCAACCGCCATCGGACCTGTGGGTTGAAGTTGCACGGTACGGCATGGGTACGGCTAGACGCAAGTAGCGAACCAGTTATATGTGAATTCTATTGAAATAAAAAAAAAACTATGACAGCAGTAAAATATACGTATAGCAATGACTAAAGATAAAGAATACAAGGACAAATAACACCCGAGAGCAAATTTGATGTCACTAAACAGTGCCGTGGCACATATTTTTCTTAACCTAGCTGTTTGAAGAGATATTTCTATTTTTTGATAAATGTTTTGACTACGGCTATGGTGTATACGGTGGTATCATACTAATTAATTACGAAAAAAATGTATTAAAATGTCGACAAAAGGTACAAAACTACTATCGACGTATAGCACACATCAAGTACATATAATATCAGAAAAATAATTATCGAATTCAATAAAAAAAACTAAGAAAACGCTAAAAAGGTGGAACAGACTGTTTATTTACCTATGAAACGGAACTCCTGGCTCTTTCTTATCTCTGCTGCTTTTACACTTGAAAGCTGAACAACTAATCACCATTGTAATAAAGTTTATACAAAGTTCACTACACACAAACTATTAAAAATCGCTAAAATTGTCGCTGTTGACCAGCTGATGACTCATTCGTTGCCATCAAAAGAATGGCGTCTAAGGTCACAAATTCTGCTGCAGCCCGTATATGGGCGTTACATGTTCTTATATTCTTTAGTCATTACTTATCATATATTGACTTGTCATACATTAGAAATGTATGGCGTATAGGTAAAAGTGGCGTCACTTAAATCATTGTCATATTTGTTTGAATTACGCGAGTTGTGTGCTTTTCTATTATTATTATTATTTGATTATTTTACAATTGATTTATGCAAAGTATATCAATCTGGATACACATTATTTCAACACTTGAATTACAGTGAGATTATTATGAGTAGCATCACTAGTGCAGCCTGTGATCGTTCTTAGATTAAAAACATAAATAATATTGGAACTTACTAGTATCTAACTAGAGAATTAATTTCTATTAATATTACTGAAGAAGCGGAGGTGCGAGAACGGACAACGAAGGCAACCAGAATAGCAGGATGCCTGAATGATACATGGCGAAATAAAAACATTGAGGTGGAGGACTAAAGCGAGAATTTACAAGGCAACGGTACGACCAATAATGACATACACTGCAGAAACTCGACCTGATACAGCGAAAACTAAACAACTACTAGAAACAACCGAAATGAGAGTACTACGCAGAATAACTGGAAAGACGCTTCTGGACAGGGAGAGAAATGAAAGCATAAGAGGAGCGTGCAAGGTGGAAAATGTAAATGAGTGGGTACTCAACAGAAAGGAAGAATGGAACGAGCATATCAGCAGAATGGACAACAGAAGGATAGTGAGAGTTGCACGCGACAAATCACCGCTAGGTCGCAGAAGCTTAGGACGTCCACGAAAACGATGGAGCGACAACTTGTCAGTCTGACCGGTAGAGACGACGAAACCAAACAGGCGATTCGCCTAGTATGAAGAAGGAAGAAGAAGAAGAAGATTACTGGCAGTATTACTAGTTGTGCTGATACTTTTTATACCTTTATACATATCTTAATCTTTCTATTTAATGGTGTATTCCGATTATTGCCGTTTTGATATTAATTAATAAACTACTTTTATTATAAATGATAATTTATAAATTATTTTAAGGTCCTCAGTTTCTTGGGGAACAGTGAATCAAGTTAACATGATTAAAACGAAAACAAACATTCATAGGCATTTTATCCAAGCAGCTATATTTCTAATTAACAAATTAAAAAGTCATAAATTAAATAATCGTAACAAACAATTGATTTTTCGATATGTTTCTTCCCTGTGTAAAACAATCTACGATAGAGTTATTTTAAGGTAAGACATTTTGAAGTAGTTTTCTTTCAAATATAAAAACTACTATACTACTGTTTGTATTTCTAGATTCAACGATTATGTAGATTTTGACTGTACATCGGCGATCTGGGCTATCGAATGTTTTCATAGTATTATTTTGTTAATTAGTAATCAGTATAAAGGAAGAGTTGTAGATTTTTTCACTGAAGTTGGTAAGAAAAATATAAATAAATAATGTAATGTTAAGTCTGTCCGACGAGAGATGATACGATTTTGAAAGATGATATCCAAAAATTGACAGAAAACGCAATTGTCTTTGTATTAAAGTGACCGACAATAACTACATATCGCTGTCAGATTTCTATCATTTGACAGATTATATACCATTAATACCATATATAATTGTATTCACGATGATTCACGGAGATGGCACGTTAGACGTTTATGGAGAACCGGTGAGTTTTTTTGAAAATTTGGATTTTTACATAAAGGCATCTATTCCATCTTTCTAAAATATTTTCACCATTACAGTGTTGCCGCATCATATGAGAAGTGGTAACATGTTTCTTATTTTAAATGGAACACCCAGTAAGTATATTTTTACATCTTTGGAAACTACTTTCATACCTCATAATTTTCTATTATACTATATCTCTAATAGATTTTGAGATAAAAAGTAAAACATGTGTAAAATTGACAAAATTGACACCTAGATGGAAAGGAAATACTGAACAGGAAGTGAAATATCTGGGAATAACCCTGGATCATAAGTTACATTACTAGCAAAAAGCACAAATTACTAGCACAAAGGCTCTCATGATATGCAGAAGGCTGGGGGAAATAAGCGGCGCTGCGCCCTTAACATTTTGCGCTGGATGTATACCATAATAGTAAGACCCATGATTACCTATGGAGCAGTTGTTTGGTACACAAAACTAGAGCAACGTACAGCAAGGCAAAACCTGTGCAAAGTACAGAGACTGGCATGTATCTGCATCCAACAGCAGCAATGGAGGTCATTCTAGACTTAACACCACTGCACATTGTCGTGGCCAATGCGACCAATGATTAGAATGGTTATTGACGGAAACAATACTGGGAGAATTTTCAGGTCAGGGGCTTGGAACACCTTCAAAAAGAAAATTCCACTTCTCCACCTCCCAGTGGATGACACACCAAGAATTTACAACTTTAAGAAACACCACACTATAGTATTGAGTAATAAAAAGGATTGGAAGAAAGAAACGCTTACTCAGCATATAAAAGGCCATACCATAACGTAGTATACTGATGCTTCCAAAACCAAGGCAGGGACAGGGATAGGAGTATTTGGGCCGAAAACTAAATACTCCAATGGGCACCTACCCCAGTATCCTTCAGGCAGAAATTTGCGCTATCGAAAGATGCGTACAATTTATCTTAGATAGGAACTATCGAAAACAGGAAATTGCCATCCTATCCGATAGTCAAGCAGCACTAAACGCGATTAACTCAGTAACCATTAATTCGAAGTTCGTCAAAGAAATGTCTTGAGAAGCTCAACAAATTAGGCAAAGAAAATAAAGGCTTCCTACTCTGGGTGCCTGCTCACCAAGGGATAGAAGAAGGCAATAGAAAAGCAAATGATCTAGCTAGAAAAGGAGCGAACACTCCACTAACTGGACCAGAACCGTTCTGTTTTCCAAACGGGAACCAACCTAAAGCGGAACTGAAGAATCTGGGAAGACTCCATCCGTAACTTGGAATGGATGTCTAAGACACTCGAAAAGGTCTAAGACACTCGAAAAAGTTCCTCAGAACTTACGACCGAGAAAAATCAACGGTGTTCCTTGACTTAAGTAAAAACGAGCTTCGTATTGTCACAGGGTTTCTAACAGGACACTGTCTCCTCCAACGAACACCGCAGTAGGCTGAAGCTGAGAAATAACGGCGAATGCAGATTCTGTGGGGAAAATGGAGAATCACCAGAACACCTTATCACTGAGTGCACCGAGACGACGACCATTCGTGCCATGAACTTGGTACGGCTGATGTCGAGGATGGAGAGCTCGCCTCTGTGGAGCAGTCTCAGATACTGGCTTTTGTTAAAGCCCTGAGACTGTATGATGAGTTATAACTCGTTATAACTCAAAAAAAGGGAACACTCAATAGATCTGTAAGGTCGCGGTGATTAACTCCTAAACATTCTACATTCTACAAAATTGACAAAACCATGATCGTGAATCAGCATTGGTAAAATCATGAATTAAACATTTTTAAATTGAAACTTGGGTTATAAGTTAACGAAAGTCGATTTATTCGATCTGTCTAAATAAACTGATTGGATATTACACAGGGAGAGCAAATTTATTATTTATTTCCGTCTGCTACAAAATTGCTCAAATTTTCGTTATTTTAAATTCAACCCTATGTATATTATTTAAAAAATCAAAAGACTAATAAAATTGCTTTTCAACTATATATCATGTTCCTGTACCTAAACCTTCCGGTTTCTTAAGTAGAGCTATTTAAAAATTAATCATTCTATTAATTATTATAGTTTTATTTCAAGAATTTCGTTACCATGACAGTTTTAGAAATTTAGCACGTAAACTCTGAATTGATACTTATAAAGTTTGAATATTTGTCTTAGTTAATATTCGGTGGTTACGATTTTCTTTAAAGAAACAATTTATAATAGAATTATTATCTTTTAAATGGCTTTACCGAAGAAACCTGAATGTTTAGGTATAGGAACATGATATATCGTTGAGAAGTAATTTTATCTGGATTTCGATTTTTTAAATAATAAATATACATACGCTTGAATTTAAGATAACAATAATTTGAACTATTTCAGTCGTTCTTCTTCGTCAAAACAGTCGGAAATAATTATATTATTTTTTCTGACCCTGTTTGATATCCACTCAGTTGATTAGACAGATTGGATATGTCGACTTTCCTTAACCTAGAAACCAAATTGTAATTTTTGAAAATGCCTAATTTATGAAAACTATTAGAGATTGGTATAGGTTAGTATAGTAGAAAAATTTGGAGATATGGAAGTAGTTTCGAAAAATATAATAATATACCGGGTGTTCCATTTAAAATAACAAAGATGCTAACATTTTTAGTATGAAACGGCAACACTGTAATTTTGAAAATAATTTAGACAGATGGAGCAGGTGTCTTTATGCAAAAATTGATTCTCCATGAACATCTACCGTGCCATGGCCGTGAATCGCCCTGTATATTTATGTAATACCGTATAAATAATATTAAAATAATTTTAGGTGGCAAAGAAAAGGAAGTAGAATTGATAGAACATCTGAAACCGTTTTTTGAAGTTCTTAAAAAACTTTTTGATACTGATGAAGACGAGCTTTCAAATGAAATAGAAATTAAGAAATTATCGTTAATACTTTTTAACTGCATATCAGTTTTTTGCGGTTTTTTGCCTAACCATAGTAACGTGTTAAGTATAGAGGTACAAGCATAGTATATTTTTGTAATTTTCCGTAATTAATAATAGTTTGTTTCAGACATACGATTGGTTAAAAGGACATATTTATGAAGCTAGAGTATCTCATAAAGTTTGCGGAGCATTTTTGAATTTATTGTTTGAGTTACATTTAAGGTATAGACCAGGCCTGGACATTTTGGAAAAAGTTGCAACTTTTTGTGAGGGATCTCAGAGTGTAAGTATGATAGTTACTTATACCTATTATACTTATTTAAGTATACTTCTAATCAAAATATCTTTTGGCTAAATGTCCTGAGTATCAATCAGACACTCAACTCTTAAATATATTAAATAATCTAACGGCGGACAGGCTAGGCTTTTTTGTAGTTTAATAAAATTTATGTTTTAATTAAACACATATAATTAAAAAGTATAAAAAATATATTTTCTAATTTTGGAAGTGCAGAAATTGCAAAGCTTAATATGCAGAAATTTATGTTTAAAAATGGTCTCATTGCAAAATCAATCATATTAGTGGCTGACTGATCCCTCACATATTTAGATACTCTTTTTGTAGTGGGGCCCATTGTTGTCTATTGTTGGCTATGCGGACCCAAGTTATCCCTGATAATTTCCTAATGCCATAATCCCATTTCAGATTAAGTCTTCTCCTAGGTTTTTTAATTCCTCGTGAGATATCTTGCCCATTGCCACTTGAGGCATTTGATTCTGTGGATGACGTCTATTACTTGGGTTTTTTTGTTGTATCCACTCTTTAGTTTACGGTCTTTTTTGATTATTCCAAGCATAGTCCGTTCCATTGAGCGTTGTGCGACCTGCAGCTTCCTTATGTTTTAACTGTCCAGGATTCGCATGCATAGGCCATGACTGATAGTACACATTGGTCGAATGTTTTCTTCTTTAAATAAAAATAAAAATAGTTTATCGTTAGATGATTAAATTTTTGTTTAAAATTTATATTAAAAAGTATATTAAAATAATATAACATACAATAAATACAATAGTTGTCTTGATTAAAAAATTTTAATGGTTCATATTTTTAGTAATTGTTGTCAACACAGCTAAAAAACGCTCCAAGTTAAGATTCACGTCTAATATCGTTCTGCGCATGCTCAGTAGCGCATGCAGAGAGAAGGGTGGGCTTGTTCTAGAAAGAAATAAATAGGAAAATGGGCATGTGAAAGTCCCGTAAAGAAAGTCTTGTGTAATATACATATTGCATAGCTTTATCCACGAAATAAGTAGACGTCAGTGTAATGCATTTTTTGTTTTATCAAGAGTGCGGCCGCAAGTGCTGCCGCTTGTTTGCAAGGACCTATTGCAGCTCATTTCTATATTTTGTTAAATTTTACCTTCAATACCAAACCTTCTAATATATGGTTATATCCAAGAATTATATGTTTCCAAGGTCTGGTAGATTGTATGGAAGGGGGAAGTTATAGAAGCGACCTTATAGATCTATGTCTCTGATAAGTCTAATGGAAGATGATCTATAATGTCTGATAGGGTCCAGCATAGTTTTGCCAAACTATTCAAACCTGGTCCTGTGGGACATCATTCAGGGTCATTTCATTTTCAGGGTCATTCGGAGTCTTCCACTAGTACCATCCTTTGTAGATGTAGGTTAACTATCGTTTACGGATATTTATTATCCGTAAATATTATACAGATACAGAAATCCTTACACTCTATGGAGTATGGTGACTTAGCGGTGAATGGGGTATATGAGCCATCGATATCTCAAAAATATACAGGGAAAACCATCAGTTTTTTTTCCCGAGAACAGTTTCCGTAACTTGTTGATCTATTCTTTTGTTGGGAATTGACCACGCAAACTGACGTCACGTCGGCTATGTTTGTTATGATAGGTCAAGATTTTTTCCAAACAAAATATGCTCTGACACGGGGGAATAGACAGGAAATAAATATAACATTTACTTTTGCATTAACGTACTAATACTAATAGTATTAACGACTGCTTCGTTCTTAAATAGGGACTTATGTTTTTGCTTTTTCAGGACAGTATGAATGAAACTGATGAACAGATAGTATCTATTGAAAAGGAAAGGTTTAATCCAACTGTTCTGTCTCTGTGTACTAATATTAAGGTTGTACTAGATGACGTTGACAATATAGTTGGCCATATGAAAGCCGAATTTTATATCCTAAATGTATTAAGCAATAATAATGTTGAAAGAAGTAAGTGTTCTCCCCTCCTTGTACAGGGTCTCCCATTTTAGTTGAAATCATACGGTATCTCCGTTATTAGTAAAGATAGGAGGATGCGGTTTGTACAAACCTGTCCCAGTTTTTTGTCAAACAGAAGATACTGTAAACAAAATTTTCATAGACCTCTTCGTTTCTGAGCTACAGAGTTTTTTCGAAAATTTTGCAATTTGGAACAGACCCCATATTTCCGTTATTGTGAATGATATCGAGAAGGTGAAAACTGATTCTTGTAGAACTTTTTTACGTAGAATACAATGGCGTAGTCTGTTTTTCAACGAAAAAAATATTTTTGAAAATATGGAATATGATATAATATATATTCACTAATAACCGAGATACCGTATGATTTCAACCAAAATGGGACACCCTATACACTATTAGAAAATATATTAATATTCAAAACGTATATTATTTGTTAATTAAGTGCCAATAAATTACAGAAAATTCAAAATTCTTGTTGTCGTTTTGTCTGCCAGGTAAATAGATACAGCCACATTTGGCCATATATTAAACAATTAAAATGGTTAAAAATTAACAAAAGTTTTCAGTTTCTCTTTTATTCACCGTTTATTCGCTCAGCCACAGTAGTTGATAATGAAGTTAATATCGCGAAATTTAATAGTATAAAGGCCTATAAGATTTTTAAACAAATTTCCAATGACAAAGCAAAAACATCCCTTTTTAGTCGCTCGTTTACATACAATGCTGTAAAACTATATAACGCATTACCTGAAAAATTTAAAAATCTATCACTGACATACTGACATCCTTCAGATACAATATAAAACGATATTTCCTCAGCTCCGATACATAATGAATTTATAGTATAATCTATGCATATTGTTATCTGTTTTATTTTATTTTTTCTTAACATCATGTTGGATAATTTATTTCTATTCGTTTACATACAATGCTGTAAAACTATATAACGCATTACCTGAAAAATTTAAAAATCTATCACTGACATACTGACATCCTTCAGATACAATATAAAACGATATTTCCTAACCTCCGATACATAATGAATTTATAGTATAATCTATGCATATTGTTATCTGTTTTATTTTATTTTTTCTTAACATCATGTTGGATAATTTATTTCTATTTTTTTTTGAATATTGTATATTGTAAGTATATTGAATATATAAGGAAATGTAATTTATGTTTGAGTTAAGTGGTAGAGTAGCTTACAGCTAAACTTCACCCACAAATTGTAACTATCTTTTTATAGTACAATAAAGACGATTTTTTTATAGTACAATAAATATATTCTTCCTTAGGAGAAGAAAATTTAAGGGCAAAGGAAAAAGGCATTTCTTGTCAGCTATGTTTTGTGACAAAAATATTAACAAGCATTGTTAACGCATTAATTCTATTGGAAGTCTATAACCCCGAACCAGTTACTAAATACTTAATACAGTTCTACTCGTCCGTTTCTGCATTAACAAAATATTTTTTGGGAAAGTCGTCGAAGAATCATGCTGCTTTCCAGGGTGTCTGGTAAGTATAAATTTATAATGTAATCGCAAGACATTTTGTTTTTTTTTTATTTGATGGGTTGATATTTAAATATCTGTTATTTTACAATAGTTATTTGGAAATAACAACCGTTGCTACTTCTAAAAAATAACAAATATAAAATAACGACATGTAGAGATCGACCGCTCGTGAAAGAAAGTCAGCGCTCTGCATCGCCACGAAACCCTATGCGGCTCGAAGCAATTCCAAAAAACAACTAGTATGAAAAATCTGTTGTTTCGCCAACCATGGGGGGAATGCGTCACGGCGAACGTTGCCGCATCGGTCGATGGGCTTGCAACAGCTTAAAAATAACAGTATATAAAATAAGCAGCTGTTACGAGCATAACGGGCGGCGGTCGAGATAAGCGGTGTTGGAAAATAATAGCTTTTTCGCCTGTGTGGGTCGATCGCGGTGTACGGTGGCGTTCAATTACTTAATTTTTAATGCATATTTTTTTTGCGTAAAATAGTTTAAAAGTGGTTTTATTTTGTCGGATTTCTGGATATTTTTTGGCATTAATAATGCATGGTAAATAAAAATAATTATTAATTATAACTGAATTAAAGAAAATTGTCTTGATTAAGCTTGTGTTACTAAAATCGTTTTGAGCAAGTTTATTTTACTATTTTGCTGTCTGCAAATTTATTTTTATATATTTATTTACATTTTAAAGTTTGTTTTGTAAGTTTCAGTCGAGGTTTCAGAACTTAGTTATTATGTTTCAGTTACTTATTTATTTTTATTAATATTTTGAAATATGTACTTTCAACAGAGTTTAATTTGCTTATAAATTTACATTAAGTACATTATTTTTTATTAAGAAATAAATATGAAGATTTTTATGATTTTACTACAATTTGGACAACGCGTATGATATTTTAGGTGTTTAACATTAAAGTCAAAAAAGAACAGAACCTGTTATTTTAAGCTGTTATATATAAATAACAGTAACAGTTTCAACTGTTATTTAAAAATAAAGGTTTTGCCCACCACTAAATCATATCGACATTGACACTAAAGTCTATAAACCTGACTAAATGAAATTTTGGCAAAAATGTTTAATTTTGTTGTATAATTTAAATTATAAAAATATAAAATTCTCGTTTTTTGTCTATTTTCATAGTCTTTTTTTTTAAATTGCACTTTCACAAACAGTTATTTTCTGAACTAAATTTTCGAGTTTTTGTATTGAATTTTTTGAAATTTGTGTGTTGAAAATATGCCGAAGCATTTAAACAGTCGAAGCAAAGAGCTTGTAGCTTCCCTGTTTTTTTAAAACTATTTAGAACGAGAACGTGACAATAAAGGTTCTTTATTACCCTTGACTGCAGTCAAAAATGTAAGTTTGATTGATAAGCACATTATACCATTTTCAAAGTTAGTTATAATTAAATTCCGTTATTATTAGTTTGTGCATTAATAGCACCCTCTTTTTTATTACCACTTATGGCGTTGTAAGATGTACATCAATAAATAAATAACCTATAATAACGATTATAATAATCTTCATAATGGACTAGTTTTTGCCAATATGTACTAAGTAAAATAAGCTATAAAATAAATAAATCAATTAATCGCTAACATATTAGTTATTAAATTAAAAATAAAACGTAAAACTCTTTAAAAAACGATATAATAAATATATTGTTTGCCAATTTTAAATTAAGATTCGTCTCATAAATCCTGGCAGCGCTGTCGCCATCGCTTGTCCCTCAAAGTTGATCACGTGCATCGGAAATTGCTTTGCGATTACCATAGCCATTATTTTATTACAAGTTTGTAGATGATGAATATAGAATATTTAAAATTAATTTTGTAATAAATAATAACGAAAAAATAGTTATAACGAAACTAGCTCAAAAGCCTCCAAGATCGATACAACCAGGTTATAAATGAAAAAAAAAACATATCTAGAAACGTTGGCAATGAAACCTAAGCTCGTATAGGCTTGGTTATATTTCAGTTAATTTTAAACATTCCGATAGCAACGCTCGATACGGTAGAAGTCAGAAGTGCCCGACTAAAGTATTTTACGCCATCCCACTGCACTGTAGGCTAAAGTGGGAAAGTAAGTGGTAATAAGTATATTACTGGTTTTAAGAATTTTTTAGCTTCCAATCTTAAAAAATGTGGTTATTTTCTATTAATTCTTATTATTAGAGAAAGCAAGAATAGTACCTATTAAATTTTTTAGTACATTTATGGTATACCGGGTGTTTTTCGTGTGTGGCTCACCATTATAACTTTTTCAGTTTTCCAGATAAAAAACGATATTTGGTATATTAGTACATGACATAAATCAAGATTGATTGACATATTCAATTAGTTTCGGTCACTTCCTGTTTCACAGGATATGACTACAACTTTTGATTTTTAAAGGGTATCCTCAATTTTTTAAATTTATTTGGTAGAAAATGACATTCTGAATAGAATGACATATCATACGTCAACTTCTGACATGTTTGCTGCTCTATATCTGAATAGACCGATACCTGGAAAATCTAAAATCGCAAGGTATATTCAGAGATTTGAGACCAAAGGTACCCTAATAAATAACTGCAGATATGAAGCAAGGCAGGAACAAAGAGAAGATGCAAGAAATGATACCGACTTGGAAGTTTTATTGTGCGTGGAAGAGAACAATGGAAAGATCAGCACAAGGAAACTTGAGGATGAAATAGGAATAAATCACACTACAGCGTTTCGAATTTTGAAACGTCATAAATACTATTCCTTCAAATATGAAAAGCACCAAGAGCTACGAGATGGGGACGAAATACGGCGGCAGGCGTTTTGTTTTGATATGATGGAAAGAGCAAACACGGATAGAGAAATTTTAAAACACATATGTTTTACTAACGAATGCGCGCTTACCTTAAATAATGAACCCAATGTTCAAAATTATCGATATTGGAACAAAGAAAACCAACATGAGCCACCCTTGTTCCATTTGAAAAAAATAAGTAATATGGCTAAAAATACGATTTGGGCATATTTAAAGCGGCCAGGACAAGACACGAAAAATATTAGACGATTAAATAAATCTATTTTTCCAAGGCTTCTTGATTAAAAATTATGGCGGGTTTATACAACATTGTCGTAATCATAATCATAATTTTAGTCTTAAGCATAAGCACAGTTACAATCACAATTTTAATATGCGTTTATACAACATACTCTTAATTATAACTTTGAATGTAAATACAGTTTAAAAGTAACCTAATTTTCTTATTTTTCTATTTCATAATCATTTTAGAAGTGTATTTCTGTTTAAATTTTAGTAGTCAGGTTTGGTTTGGTTTGTCAAACACGAAAATTATCATAATTATTAAATATTAAAATGAAAATTATAAATAAATAATGTCCTCTAACCCTAAAAATTGACGCCGCGCAGGCGATCTTCGATTTTTGTCGTAATCACAATCATAAAAGTTAAAATTTACGAACTTCAGGTTATTAAGTTATGCTTATGATTACGACTGAGATGTATAAACGCTCGTATCTAAAATAATGGTTTTAACTTTTATGATTGTGACTGAAATTGTGATTATGATTATGACTATGTTGTATAAACCTGCCATTAGTGTTTTTAACACGGCCATGGCACTCTAGATTGAAATTTAAAATACGGTTTTGTTATAAACGAAAATGTCAAAAGTTGACATATGATATGTCATTCTATTCAGAATATCATTTTTTATCAAATAAAGTAAAAAATAAAAATATACCGACGGTGCCATTTAAAAATCAAAAGTTGTAGTAATTTCCTGTAAAACAGGAAGGGACGAAAAACAATTGAATACGTCAATTAATCCTAATTTATGTCATCAATTTATGTCAGCAAATCTCGTTTTTTTTATCTGAAAAAATAAAGAAGTTATAGGGGGTGAGCTACTTTTGAGACGCACCCGTATACTGGGTGTTGCAACTTTTATATCACACAGTATATTATTTACATCAAAAACCTGCAGTAAATCAATTTGACGATTTTCTTTGGCCGTAGAGCGCTATATTTTAAAAAATCTTTCTCATGTTAACTTGAACAATTGAAATATCTAACATTAAAAAGAGTACTACCGTAAAGAGAAACTGTCATTTTTAATTTGTCAAAACCATTATAGAGGTATTCAAAAATCTAGTTGAATTGTTAGCACTTTTTGTCCCTTTAACATTTTTCTTCTACCAAAGTTAAAATATTAATAAAAAAGAGTGCTTACTTCAAGCAATCACTTTCCAGCGCTACACTCAGTGCTTTTAACAGCATTTTTCAATCTATCAAGCAAAATGGAAACTTAATGGCAGGTTGTCAACTGATGTAAACTAAAGTTTTGTTTTCTACAGCCTATAACTTAATTATATTACATTTTACTATAGATGTAATAGATTATATTTAGCTTAGATATATTATCTTCATTTCAGTAGTATACATGAAAGTTTTTAAAATAGTTTATTTTTTTCTACACAAATTTTCCTACAAACATACACACAAAAACCGGCAACACTGTATGCCACTTTTGATTTTGTCTCTCTGTCAATCGGTCATTTATATTATTCTCTGTCTTACACGTTAAAATCCAGACTACACTTTAGAATGACCAAATCAGTATAAAGTTTTAATACGTATAATATGTATTGCAGATTAAAAAACAGAAACTTAAACAGACATAGGTAAAAAATATCCCGTGGTGCCTGGGGGCGGGCGTAGAGGTACAGCACTCGTATACCAATCTAAAGGTTGTGGGTTCGAATCCTGCGGCGGCCGGTAGTTATCAGCCTTTTATTTTTAATAAAATAAAAATAGTTTGGGTATTTCTTAGGCCGACTCAGTTTTAAATGAATACTTGGAATTCACAATCTTGAAGTAATAATATTCGGTTGAAGCGTATTGCTAGCCACATTACCTTCCTTGTATACCGAACGGCTCATGGTAAGCTTTGGCAAGCTTTACCTTGGTACGCCCAAAGTGTTAAACGTTATACAGGGTGTTCCTTAATAACATGCAAATATTTAAGGAGCTAATTCTTGGACCTATTCTAAGAGAAAAAACTTCATATGAATATATGTCCTAAACATCTTAACTTTTTAGATACAGGGTGATAAAAGTTTTTATTTTTTTCTCTAACCTAACCTAAACAAAGCTGATACTTATATTTTAATTATTTTTTAGTATTTATTTAAAGTTATTCTTAATTTATTATTGCTTATTTTTTTAGGTTTGAAAAGTTAATCAAGTTAGTTGGTAAAGAACTAAATCCTAATGTTTACGACTTTATTGGAAAAATTGGCGAATCCACAGAAATTGGCAATAATGAAAAACAAAGTAGCAGCAAAACAAAAGAAAGCATTGCTGCGAAAAATAAATTTCTAAAACAATCAAAACTTATTCCGAAGATTGTGTATGAAATTGAACAACTTAGTAGATACTTAATTCAGCTTACTAAAAAAACTAAAGTGGATCTGTCGAAATATATAGGGCAAGGAGTTGCAAGGGATTTTAGGGTAAAACCGTCTAAGCAATCTCAAGATGAATCAGGTATGTAATTAACAGGGGAGGCTCGTAGCATTAGAAGGTGGTGAGGCACATTAGAAGAACATTTTAATTAGTTTTATATATGCATAGTCTTTTACATACTACTTATCGTCGTTTTTTAAGCGCCCGGATTGCACAACGACCTTAGCTCATGATCACGGCCAGCCTAGTAGCACAGAATATATACGCAACAAAAAAATATTGGTAATGAAATAGCTAAAATTGTACAAATAAAATACCAGATGTCGCGACAATATTATAATTAGTACATAATCAGAATATAATTTTTCAGAATTCAGAATCAGAATAGACATTTTTAACTTTCTGTTTTGGATCGACGACACGCAGGCGGCCTTTAAGCTCCGCTTAATATGCACAGTTACCAGATTTAAAAAGAGTTTAATTGGCATCCTATTCTTCTTCTGGTGTATAATAGTTTCGTTTTGTTTTTCTTTTCTTGGCAGATATACTATATTAATTATATTCGTTTGGCTTTTAAAATAGTTTTAAGTATATTATTACAAAACCATATACTCACAAAATAACATGTTTAATATACACTACTAGCCGAGTCAAATCGGTGGAAAAAAATCCCACAGTTTTGAAAATGGTTTTAAATTATTTCTCTAGACTTGGGCTGATATGTGTCTCTGATCTCTCTCAATTCTGATCTAATGGCGCGCTCAGAAGGCTCGTGTATTATACTTGGCAAACATTTGTTATGTATATACAGAGTCCGGCGGGTGCGTCTATACAAAATTAATTCATTTATTATAGGAGCTACGACGCGCTAACGCCGGACCCTGCTATTTGTAAGCTAAATTCGTAATGATAGAGAAAAAAAAAGTTATACAGAAGTTATCTACAATATGTTCTTTCCGAATTGTGACAAATACAAATGATATGGGGTAGGAAAAATCGTTTTTATGACATTTAATTCTCTATTTTTAAAAATCGAAGTAACTATATGCAAAACTCTTAATAGATCTCTTTCCTTTTGATTTCATTGACCAAATTTCCATTTATGTCTTCTATTTTCCTGGTATTAGCTCGGGGCATTAACTTTCATCACCATGTAAAATAGATTCATGTATTTAGTTTGTGTCAATTTTATAGGATCAAGACAACAAAGTGAAGACTCTCCTAGTGAAGAAGAAGAGCCAAATCAAGGTGATAATATTGCAGAAAGCAGTAGTGATGAAGCTCCGACTCCATCAAAGAAAAGAAGATATAAGATATAGACAATATATAAAATATTCCTGTTGAAAGTTGAGAGGTGTATTTCTTATATTAAAATTTTATACATTAGATTATCATAATTAAAATACTTAAAGATTATTATTTTTGATATTTTAGTAAATAAATATTTTGTATAAACATTCTAAATTTAATTTTTAAATAAATTTAAATCTTAATCTAAGGCCCTGTTATTCATACTCGGTTTAGGGTAAGTTCAGGTTTAAAGCAATCGGGAACCGAGTGGGCGTGGCAAAATCTAGCCAACCGAGTCAGAGCCCACTGAGCGTAACAGTTAGATTTCCGCCACTAGAGTAGTAGGAACAAAGAACTTGAAGGAATTGGACCGTTGTCTCTGTTCATACTATCTTTACATTTATTAATTCTGATGCTTTCATATGCGTCTAATTGCCTGCAATTTGAGACTTGTTTAATTAATTTTAAATTATTAAGATCTATACAATGTTCTTTATCAACAATATGTTCGGCAACGCAAGATTTTTTCGTTCATAGATTTCTTAGTTCATAGATTACTTAGTTTCCCACTTTCCAACGAAAGATATGAAATAGAAAGAGATTACATTAGGAATGTAGCTGAGTGTAATGGATATTTTCCTTCACTAGTTGATAAATTAATTAAAAAACGTAGGTATAGGTTAATGATTTCTGAAAATTCGACTTTTCAAGTGGAGAAAGATACGTCTAAATATTTTTCGATACCGTTTGATAGAGAATTATCCCGTGGTCTAAAAGGAATTTTTAAGAATGTCAATTATAAACTTGTGTATAGTGCTAATAATAAATTACAACAATTATTAGGTAATCCAAAGGATAAAACACCTCCACTGGAAAGGTCGGGTATTTATGAAATTTCTTGTAAAGATTGTAATCAGAAATATGTTGGGCAAACTAGAAGATCAATATTAACTAGATTTACAGAACATTTAGCTCAGATAAGATATGGTAGACCGGATAAATCTTGCGTTGCCGAACATATTGTTGATAAAGAACATTGTATATAGATCTTAATAATTTAAAATTAATTAAACAAGTCTCAAATTACAGGCAATTAGATGCATATGAAAGCATCAGAATTAATAAATGTAAAGATAGTATGAACAGAGACAACGGTCCAATTCCTTCAAGTTCTTTGTTCCTACTACTCTAGTGGCGGAAATCTAACTGTTACGCTCAGTGGGCTCTGACTCGGTTGGCTAGATTTTGCCACGCCCACTCGGGGCCCACTGGGTGAATATATAAACACTCAACTTGTAGATTGTACTTTAGTTTATAATCATCTACTGATGATGCTAACATGGTTAGCGAAACGCGCGTCCAGTGTAAAAGTAAAAGTGTTTTGGTGTATTGTGGTGATTTAATGTTTTTATTTTGCTGTGTAACACCAAAGGTTCCAACCCTCAACTGTAATGATATTATTAATAATATTCCGTATGATCGAAAAAAAACAGCGCAAAGTTGGCCCGAAAATGATTCTGCTTTTTGAATAAAGCTTCACAATATGACATGGCCAGATCTATTATTTTACATCATTTGATGTTTAAAGTCATAGGCTACTGGTTAAAATCAAGAAAAATATACGCTTTAAAACTAAATCTTAAATATCTTAAAAACGACTTATTTTAGGTATAGGAACATGTATAGTTAAAAAGTAATGAATTGAAAAGCCTTTTCACTAGCGAAATAAGAAAAGTGGGTTTCTATTTGAAAAAAAAAATGATTTATGATAATTTTTTAATTGCTCAATTCTATGACAGCTGCGGCCATTATTATATGACATTCGAACAATTTAATTTTTGGAATAGATAGTCACATGTTTCCTCTTTATGGCACAGTGGCTGTGATAATCACGAAATTTGACGTTTAGGCTATACACATTTTTGACAGGCAGTTTTTTTCATTCAAAAATTTTAAATATTTTTTTTTCTCAAAAACGGTAAATGTTAGATATAGATAATGTGTTCTTTTTTTATAAATTGGATTAGGATCGAAAGAAATCAACAGAAGTCCTTTGTTTTAAATTTGTCGACGTTTCTCAAAATTTATTTGCATCTTCAGGACACTACAAAGTTAAGAGAGCAAAAATTACAATCAAATAAAAGTTTTTTCAAAAATTTAACAAACAACTTAAAATACATATCAGTGGAATTCCACACATATACAATTGGTAAAACTACCTAATGTTAACAATTAAATAAAATATATGTATATGTTACTCACATTTAAATCTGGCCTTTCTTAGTCATATCCATTAATACACGGATGGTATAGAGGGGAGTGGTATATATCCCTTTTTCCTTTTAAAACACATAACACACTTACATAAAAAAACATATAACACAATTATGTATAGAGAAATATCACGAAAATCTTTTCCTTTCACAGACACGCAGTGCAGATGTACCTACGTTGACCGTATACAGAGAGCAACTAATTCTAGTTGGTAAAATACTAATATAATTTTACCTGGAGATAAAGAACAGTTGAAAAAAAACATATAAAAATATTATTTGGATTTAAACCATTATTTTGAAGTTATATTATTTAATTTTTGAAAGAATATTAAAATATGCTGTACTCAGGTTTTCTACGTCTGTTCTTTTATGAACGCAATTTTTGTTTTTAGTTTCTATCATCTCTGCAAATAATCTTTTCTTATAATTAGATTGTGTTTGTAAAATAGTGGTATTGTCAAAATCGAAGTTATGGCCTGTCTCTATTTTGTGTTCTACTAATGCGGTAGGATTAGATTTCAAAAGAAAGTTCCTTTGATCATTTTTATGTTCATTCAATCTTTGTTTTAAATATCTACCGGTCTGCCCAACATAGCTTTTAGGACATTGAGTACAAGGAATGTTATATATTATGCCGGATTTCAGTTCTTTTTTATTCTTTGATTTTGTTTTTGAAAAGAACCGTCTCTTTATGGTGTTATGACTCCTTGTTGTAATTTTTATTTTTTCCTGTTTTTTTGTAGTATGACCCTTAAATGTGTTTTTAATTTGTTCTGACAGACAGTCGATATAAGGTATTTTACAATAAACTTCTCTATCATTTTGGTTAGTAGATTTTACAACGGTTTTCTTGTTAAGAATTTTTTTAATCATAGATATTGGATAATTATTTTTAATCAACATGCTTTCGATATATTTTAAATTTTTATTATGAAAATTAATTGATGATAGTGATGTAGCTCTGATTTTCAGGTTATTAATAACATTAATTTTTTGTTTCAAAGAATGTTCGGAGGAATAATTGAGAAATCTCTCAGAGAATGTCGGCTTGTGATACCAATCTGTCTCTATTAATTGATTGTGTCTAATTAGTCTCACGTCAAGGAATGCTATGCTGTTGTTTATTTCTTTCTCCAATGTAAATTGTAGTTTAGGGTGATAACAATTAAATATGTCTAATATACTTTGTTCTTGATTAATAGGAATTGAAGTTATAATATCATCAACATAACGTTTAAAAAACGGCAATTGAAAAGGAAGTTTTTTAATACATTGATCCTGTAAATCCTGCATAACTAAATCAGAACAAATCGGTGATAAACAATTACCCATTCCCAGTCCATATATCTGTTGATAAAACTCATCTTGGTATTGAAAGTAGTTGTTATCAAAAATAAATGTTAACAGTTCAACAAATCTATGTAAGGGAATTTTTATTTCATTTTCTATAAGATGCCATTTCTTATTAACTATATTAATTACTATATCTGTAGGAATGTTAGTAAAAAGTGATATAACGTCCAAAGATATGAGTTGATAATCTTTAGGTAATTTAATGCTTTTTATATCATTAACAAATTCAAATGAATTTCGGACATAACTGTCGTTCTTGACAAACATACCATTTAAAAGAGATGCTAAAAAACCTGTCAGAGAGTACAGAGGTGATCCCACAAACGATACTATGGGTCTGAAAGGTCGATTATTTTTATGTATTTTTGGCTGAAAATAAATCTTCGGTGGATTAGCAGCACCAGTTTTTAATTTCTTACCTTGCTCGTTGTCAATAAAACCTTCTCTTACTAAAGTGTCAATAATTTTTTTGTTTTTATTTTGAACTGTTATCGTTGGATCTTTTTTTAATTTTTTATATGTCGTTTCATCTCTTAGAATATTTTGAGATTTTTCTAGATATTCAG
Source organism: Sitophilus oryzae (assembly GCF_002938485.1). Lineage (NCBI taxonomy): Eukaryota > Metazoa > Arthropoda > Insecta > Coleoptera > Curculionidae > Sitophilus > Sitophilus oryzae. The sequence continues at coordinate 3,076,160 of NW_022147434.1, forward strand.
TTCTATTAATGATAACGGTAGTATTACCCTTATCTGCCTTTAATACTAATATATTATCTTTATTCTTACTAAGAAAAATAGCCGTTTGTTTTATCATGTTTTGAAATTGCTTTCTTTGAAAACTTAAAGGCTTATTGGATGTGTTTTGTATGTTATGTGTTTTAAAAGGAAAAAAGGGATATATACCACTCCCCTCTATACCATCCGTGTATTAATGGATATGACTAAGAAAGTCCAGATTTAAATGTGAGTAACATATACATATATTTTATTTAATTGTTAACATTAGGGTAGTTTTACCAATTGTATATGTGTGGAATTCCACTGATATGTATTTTAAGTTGTTTGTTAAATTTTTGAAAAAACTTTTATTTGATTGTAATTTTTGCTCTCTTAACTTTGTAGTGTCCTGAAGATGCAAATAAATTTTGCGAAACGTCGACAAATTTAAAACAAAGGACTTCTGTTGATTTCTTTCGATCCTAATCCAATTTATAAAAAAAGAACACATTATATATTATTGGATCGACAACAATAAAAATTATAGTTAGATATAGAGTGTTTAATATCAAGATTACTTTACACTACTTACTTTACAGAGAATTTAAGTACATAATAAAAAATGGGGGCACCCATTTAAAATAAGAAAGTTGCTGTCAACTTCCGGTATTTTCGGAAGTGCAGTTTGGAAATATTTTTAATCGATGGATCTCATTATGAAACTATGATGTTCAAAAAATCTCCGAGCTAGCTGTTGTAGTTCTCTAGAAACTTCTAATGCACGTTCAGCCTAGGACATCCTGTATATCATAAACCATACATGCCTGTAATTCTAGTTACTTATTTTATACCTGTAAGCATATCAATATACTTGTATAGGCTTAGTGCATTTCAACTGACGTTTTAAAATTCCGACAACGCCGCTCTGTACTGCAGAAATTTAGAATCTAGAAAAAAGAATAATATGTCATAATATTTAAGAATTTTGGTTTTTACTAGTGCAATTATTGAAACTATAAACTTCTCAAGTACGAAGTTTGTGTGATGTACGCTGGTAGGTAGTAAAAAATAAGTGAAAAAACGGAACTGGGCTTCGCGTTGTGTTGGGACAATTTCAAATGATAATACACAACATTTCAAATATAACACGAAAAGGAGAGCGTAATTGCGTGGTTGTTGGGTGCAATAACATTCAAGATAACTCTTCCAGAACAACATTTTATAGCTTCCCATTTTTCTCATCGATTTAATCAAAAGCAAAAACGGATTGCCCATTACATAATTTTGACATAATCAAAAAATTAAATAGGTATATATAGTATAGGAGCTGGCAAACATTGAGGTGAACGATATTTATCAAAATTTTCACCTACATGGTATAGACAAATTAAAATCGACCGTCTGCCGTTTCAAAGTGGCAGCTTTAACTAGGGGGATGCAGTTAAAAAAGGGTGGTTTTAAGATTTGGTGAACAATATTGATCAAAACTCATATTCACTCACTTAAAGAAACAACTTAAGAATGTGCCGAAATCACGTGAGCAGACGATTTATTTGACAGCTTAACCCTGGCAGACGCCTGTCAAAGTGGCATATTTTACGGTAAAGTGAACGACAATTATACACATTAATTTTGGTGGATGTATTCCCCTATTAGTAGGTTAACTAAACACCATATGGCGGACGAAATATTTGACAGCGTTTATGTGGCAGACGCTGTCAAAGTGACAACTCACTCTTAGTAAACAATATTTATAATCGCTTAAATTGGTAAAATAACATAAAGTACAAGGGGTATTTTTAAATTTAAGAAAGCAGACGACCTATGTGACAGCTTAACTTTGGCAGACCCTTGTCAAAGTGACATATTTTACGATAAAGTGAACGAAAAGTATTACACATTAATTTTTGGTATGTGTATTTCCTTATTAGTACGTTAACTAAAACCATATGGCAGACGAAATATTTGACAGCGTTTCTGTGGCGAGACGCTGTCAAAGTGATTATATTCACTCTTATTGATAAAAATTAAAATTACTCAAATTGGTGAACTAAATATTAAACAACTTTGGTAAATGATATACAAACATTTTTTATTGAAAAATTAGTTAGGTTTGGTGTAAAATAAAAGTAAAAAGTAAAATAAATAATTATTCTTTAACTAACATAAAACAGGATTTTTAAACCTTAATAAAATCAGTCTCTCGTTTGTATTCATTAACAAAACCTAGAATACTTCAACAAACCTAAAACTATTATTAAAAAATATATAACAAAGAATATATTCTATAAATGCAGAATCTAGTTCCCCAAGTATTGTAAAAAGCACATTTCTTAAAACTATAAAATAGTTAGGATTTTAAAACATCACAAAATCAGTCTCCCATTTTTTATTATTTTACAAATAAGTAACCTAAATAAGAGAGAACTTCAACAAATCAACAATCCAGCATCATTCTAAAAAACATTTCTTAAAAATATAAAACAGGATTTTAAAATATTGCAAATCAGCCTCCCATTTTTATTCTTTCACAAATAAGTAACCTAAATAAGAGGGGGAGAACTTTAATAAATCTTAACGTATTTATCTAAACAACAATAAAACAAAAAAAATATCTCCAACAAATGAATCCAGTTCAAACATCGTTTCCAAAATAATATTTCTTAAAACCTTAAAGCAGGATATGTAGTTATATCAAAGACTAATAAGTTCCCAAAAACTTGTTGAAAAATTTCAAAATACAAAATAAGTCGTTATCTAAGATATCACCATCGTCGTCACTTGATTCAACCAATATTGCGTCGGCGTCCCCGTCCTCGTCACTTTGGTTAGTTAAATCAGATTTATGCAAAATATCACCAAGTTGAACAGGCGTTTGAGGCCCTTCAAACCACAATATATCAATTTATTTTCATTCAGTATCCAACCATGATTTAGAGACAATATTATATCTGATGAAATTATTGATCAACTTGACGACATTCAGAAAACAATAAATAACCGTGAAGATTTCTCACCACAACTGGAATATCTTTTAGAACAATACAATAAATACTGTGGAGAAACATTAAATGGTAAATATGGAAAAGCAGCGCAATTTTGGTATACCTATATGCATCTCAAACAGAATTTTTTGACTTTTCAGGAACATTAGGACTTCTGATTTTGAGCCATATAGATCGATTTTATTTAAAATATCATCTATTTTCTTTTGTATTTAATCAGCCTTATTATTCTAGGTGGACAATAAAGTTTCACGACAATCTTCTGAAATTCGAAAATAAATATCCCAACTTTAAGAGAATTTATGAATGGTTGTTTTAAAAATTTGATAACGACCATATCTTTAACATTGCAACCGGAAAAGCTGCTGACATAAAGACTGAAGAGTTTTTGTAAAATATTTTAGAAAATGGAAATAATTCTCGCTGTAAATTTATAGAAGAATGTGCCATCGACATCACGAGATTTGAGAAGCCGATCAAAAAATTCAAATCAAAACCTTCGCAAACAGAAGGGGTAAAATATACGCTTCGTAAAAAATTCCATTTGTGAATTAAAACTGGAAAGAGACTTATTTAGCAGGATGTTATTGTTTTCAATTGATAATAAAATCGATCTTGAGCTGGTTCTTAGTTACCGTTTGACGCCAGACAAATAAAGCAAATCTATTACACATTATAGAAAGCTTTGATACGAATCCCGAATCCGCCTTTGATTGGTTCAATTATTGTTGACGGATTCTTTTTTTACATCTCCTCAAGGAACCTCTTACAACATTTCAGGTACAACATTTCAGGCTCTAGCTAGATTTATTTTAGCTAAATTGTGTGCTTTACAAGGAAATGAGCTGCATTTAGTTTTTTGACGAGGTTTTGATAAAATCGTAACACCTTCTCGGAACGGGACCGAAGAGCTACCTCAGTTTTCGAGAAGAAAACTTTGTTATCAATGGACCTAACCAAAACGGCCTTCTAATTTCTTAGCATCTTTTAGGCAGGATAACTTCAAAGGAGCGCTTGTGACATATCTTGTTGAAGAGTGGGAAAAAATAACTGTTATTACCCTATAATTAATGATAAATCTATATAATATAGTTATATATTATGTAACAATTGATAATCATTGCTATAAATTTTATCAGAAAAACGAACATGTTATTAAGGAAATAGCACAAGAATACTATTGTGAGCATGAAGAGGCCGATACTAAAATGTTGTTTCATATAACAAAAACTGTTTGCAAAAATATAGTTATTCGAACTTCAGATACAGATATTGCAGTTATTGCATTAGCGCATGTTGACCAATTTAAAAAAGAAAATAAGCTTGTTTGGATGGAAACTGGTCAAATTTCGAATAATTCGTTAAGATATATTAATCTTACAAAGATACAGGGCTCTTTAGGATCAACTCTTAGCCAAGCACTACCAGCATTCCATGCATTTAGTGGTTGTGATTACAGAAAGAAAAGCCTCATTTTATGACAAAGGGAAAAAGAAACCTTTGCAATATTAAAAATATATAGCAATCAAACTCAAGCTGCTTTTGCGTCATTGGGGTCAAAGCCATTTAAAGATATCCCTCAGGAAACACTAAATACTCTGGAACGCTATGTTTGTAAATTATACTGAAAACCAAATTTAAAGGATATAGATAAGGCCAGAATGGAATATTTTATTAAAACTTATGGATGCATATCAGAAAAAAATCCAGTTTTATTAAAGTAACATTTTAATGCTCAAAACTTTCCCCCTGCAAATCAGTATTATTGCAAAAAATTCGAAGGACCAACCAAATTGCTGCAATTTGGACGAATGCAACCAAAGCTACTCCAAAATTTTACGATCCACTAAATAATGGTTGGATATTGAAGGAAAATAAATTCGATATATTGTGGTTTGAAGGGCATCAAACGCCCGTTCAACTTGGTGATATTTTACATAAATCTGATTTAACTAACGAAAGTGACGACGACGGGGACGCCGACGCAATTTTGATTGAATCAAGTGACGAGGAGGGTGATTTCTTAGAGGTATAAATAACGACATATTTTGTATTTTGAAATGTTGCAACACGTTTTTGGGAACTTATTAGTCTTTGATATAACTACATATCCTGCTTTAAGGTTTTAAGAAATATTTTTTTGGAAACGATGTTTGAACTAGATTCATTTGTAGGGGATATATTTTTTTGTTTAGATAAATACGTTAAGATTTGTTAAAGTTCCTCTTATTTAGGTTACGAAAGGTTATTTGTGAAAGAATAAAAATGGGAGGCTGACTTGCAATATTTTAAAATCCTGTTTTATAGTTTTAAGAAATGTTTTTTTAGAATGATGCTGGATTGTTGATTTGTTGAAGTTCTCTCTTTTATTTAGGTTACTTATTTGTAAAATAATAAAAATGGGAGACTGATTTTGTGATGTTTAAAATCTAAGTATTTTATAGTTTTAAAGAAGTGTGCTTTTTACAATATTTGGGGAACTAGATTCGCATTTATAGAATATATTCTTTGTTATATATTTTTTAATAATAGTTTTAGGTTTGTTGAAGTATTCTTAGGTTTTGTTAATGAATACAAACGAGAGACTGATTTTATTAAGGTTTAAAAATCCTGTTTTATATTAGTTAAAGAATAATTATTTATTTTACTTTTACTTTTATTTTACACCAAACCTAACCAATTTTTCAATAAAAATGTTTAAATGTCATTTACCAAAGTTGTTTAATATTTAGTTCACCAATTTGAGTAGTTTTAATTTTTTGTCAATAAGAGTGAACTTGTCACTTTGACAGCGTCTGCCACAGAAACGTTGTCAAATATTTCGTCTGCCATATGGTTTTTAGTTAACGTACTAATAAGGGAATACACACACCAAAATTAATGTGTAATACTTTTCGTTCACTTTATCGTAAAATATGTCACTTTGACAAGCGTCTGCCAAAGTTAAGCTGACACATAGGTCGTCTGCTTTCTTAAATTTAAAAAATACCCTGGTACTTTATGTTATTTTACCAATTTAAGCGATTATAAATATTGTTTACTAAGAGTGAGCTTGTCACTTTGACAGCGTCTGCCACAGAAACGCTGTCAAATATTTCGTCTGCCATATGGATTTTAGTTAACCTACTAATAGGGGAATACATCCACCAAAATTAATGTGTAATAATTGTCGTTCACTTTACCGTAAAATATGCCACTTTGACAGGCGTCTGCCAGAAGTTAAGCTGTCAAATAAATCGTCTGCTCACGTGATTTCGGCACATTCTTAAGTTGTTTCTTTAAGTGAGTGAATATGAGTTTTGATCAATATTGTTCACCAAATCTTAAAACCACCCTTTTTTAACTGCATCCCCCTAGTTAAAGCTGCCACTTTGAAACGGCAGACGGTCGATTTTAATTTGTCTATACCATGTATAATTAGACCATGTAGGTGAAAGTTTTGATAAATATCGTTCACCTCAATGTTTGCCAGCTCCTATACTAATACTGTGAGAGGATAAGATACAATTTAATCAATATAATAATAATAATAATATAATAATCGTCTTTATTGAAGAAAAAAAGATGTGTAACATTACATATATTATTACACATCATGCAACAAGGGTGGCGAAATTTAACAAAAAAAGTTATTCTTACATTTAACCACCCATAGCTGCCAGAAGATATTTGTTGAAAAATACGTTTAAAAGACAAAAAAGACAAAAAAATATGTTCTATAAACTAACAAATTAAAAAATATACATAGTTAATTCTTATACACATGGCATAATAAATAATTTTAAAAAAATAAACAAAAAATACAAAACCATTATCATTCCTGTGAAGATAAAAGAAACATTTTATATTTTTTTCGCAATTGGCCAAAATTACATTGTTTAAAATCATTATCAAGGGAATTGTAACTAGTGACGGCCATATACTATATATATATATACTTCTTTGAAAAAGGGCGGATCTATGTTGAGGCATGGTCAGTTGATTATGGTGTCTTATATTACAATTCAGTCAGTTGATTATGGTGTCTTATATTACAATTATGCATGACATTACGAGGAATAAGTTTTTCACTCAGATATATAGGGGTGGATGTGCTACGAACTTTAAACAGAAACATGACGAAATGCAGCCTGACAGTGTTTGAAATCTTAAGCCACTTTAATTCATTAATACGAGCAGAGATATGATCGTACTTCCTCAGACCAAAAATGAAGCGACAGCAAACGTTTTGTACATACTGTAATCTGTTTTTAGAAACCAGATCCAAACATGGATAAAAAACAATATTAGCATAGTTGAAAACAGACAGTACCATATTAATGGTATACTTTTTTTAATCAGCTAGTGCTTAAAATTTTTATGAACATCTAGAATTATAATTATGTACAACTGGTTCCAATAAAATTGAATACGATTTAAAACATATTTTTATTATTTCGGGCAGTAGGTATATTCTATGATACCAGTCCCCCATCTCTCTACTCATGTCATACTGACGTTCTGAAAAATTTATTTGCAAGTTTGTCAAAAGCAAAGTTGTTTTATACAATGTGACAATAACTTTATAATAATAATAGCTCCCGTATATAGCGTTTGACGCCTTGGGAGTAGCAAGGTACAGCTTGCCATGCTAGAGCCGTTCGGTATACAAGGAAGGTAATGTGGCTAGCACTACGCTTCAACCGCCTATTATTACCTCAGGATTGTGAATCCCAAGTACTCATTTAAGGCTGAGTCGACCTAAGTACCCAAACTATTTTTATTTTAATAAAAATAGTCGGCTGATGAAATGCCGGGTGTAGGATTCGAACCCACACCTTCAGATTGGTAGACGAGAGCCTGTACCTCTACGCCACCGGGCACCTACACGAGGCACCTACAATAACTTTAACATGTCAAAATACTTGACACAAATATACACTCCCCAAATATTCGAAGAAAATGTGTAAAGAGTCGTATTCATTTTTTTGGAACCAGCTGTACCTTTAAAATATTTCGTTACAACCTAAATAGCCCCAGTTATCTCCCAACTAGCAAACCGTTGCGTAAAACCATGCTCGCTACCGTAGTAACTCATGTAAAATATTTTATTAACTTGAATAATAAATTATAATACAAGTTGGCCTTCTGAAGATATCACAATATTTATACACCTTTTTATTTTCTTTAGAATTCACATATTATACTTCCTACGCTTTTAAAATAATTATTATATAAGGGAAATTGGAACAATTTCCGTTGCACGTCATCAGTGACACCATGCATCGTCTTATGGAGTTTGCTGGTGGTCGTATTATGATGTGCAAGTTATTTTAATTTCCCTATATATCAATATTTTCGTGTAGTCGCTATTAACCCGTGTATTTGTTTAAGTCAGTTGTTTACGGTATTCCCCGATGGTGGCAGCACCAGCGAAGAATGCACCAAGCCTAATCTTTACAATTTTCAAAACGCCGCGTCGCGCCGTATCCTAATTATATTTCCCATGTATCTTTTTGTAGCAGAAAAATTATATTTATATAAGTACACTTTCCCCAAACGAGCAAGCCATATCTCATTTTAGATTGTATAAAATACATTGTGTCAATGTAGCATCTTGACTTACATTCTCCGAGACAATCCTCATAGCAAAGATATGTCTCGATGCAACATCCCCAAAGCAAGCTTTCCAAAAAAATAAAAATAGAGCTGGGTTAAATTAAAAAATTAATATTTTTATAAAAAAAATAATTATATAATAATTTATAGTTAAATAATCCCTGTTATGCGAAATTAGTTAATTCGCGAATTATCTGGTTAAAATGTGAATTAGCTAAGTGCGATGTTGCGAAACCTTGTTCATTGGATAATATCGTGTATTCAAGCAACAGAGACCTCTTTGTCAAAATAAATGAAGTATAACCTTCTGGTTTTGTTATTCCTAGTGTGCCCCAAAGCAGTGTCCTGGGACCGTTCCTTTTTTTACTTTTATTAACGACCTACCCGACTACATAACAACCGGACGGGTGTTTTTGTATGCTGATGATACTTCGATAATGATGTCAGCAAAGACCGAAAACGAACTATATAATAAGTCAAAAATGGTTATACAACAATTTAGCGCATGGTGTAATAGAAATAAGAAATAAGTTACTGATAAACCATTCTTATACTGTAGGTTTGTGTTAAATTTTATTTTAGTCAAAATCTGATATAGATATATATATATATATATATATATATATATATATATATATATATATATATATATATATATATATATATATATATATATATATATATATATATATATATATATATATATATATATATATATATATATATATATATATATATATATATATATATATATATAATATATATATATATATTTATTTATTATATATAAATTATATTATATATAATAAATAAATATATATATATATATATATATATATATATATATATATATATATATATATATATATATATATATATATATATATATATATATATAAGATAATTTATTTATCAGTCTAAACAAAAATGTTGTTATTAAACAGGAAAAATGTCTAAAATTTTGGGGAAATTACGCAGTCCTCAATTTGAGAGACTCGGTTAATGAAGAGGGTCTTGCAAGAAGTGTCTAGCCCTAGCAGTCAACTTTTAAGCTTGACCAGTCAGGTTGGTTAGCGTGGTTATTTGAAGTGTGTTAATTCATTTGTGTTTGTCAAAAACTCTAACGTGATTGGTCGGGCTTAATAGTTGCCTGCTAGGGCTAGACACAAGTGGCTTGCATACTAGATACTCATATACTCCGATATGTCCTTTAATAGGGCAGTTTCCGGTTGCGCAACTGACAGCTAAAGAGTTTTTATTTTTTATTGCCTGAAAACGGGTACTCTGCTTGCTGTACGGTTTGACACCATTGGAATCTGCAGAAGTATTTTTAAAGAAAAAAAAAAGATTTTAAATATAACATTTATATCCATATATTTACTAAGCATTCTATGCTATGCATTCAAAGAAATTCATATGAAGTGATTGCTGATTTAAAGAGGGCGTCCATTCTTCTCAAAGAGACCTGGTTTAAATTAAAAAGAAGAAAAAAGGCTCAAAGTCTCGGTCTCAACGTTGTTTTCAGTGTTGTTTTAATGTGTAAAATGTGAACATATGTGTGTGGATTGACTTTAATTGTGATGATGATTCTCGTATGAGCAAAACACGTGTCACTGTTTAACTTAATATAAACGTTGAGACCGAGACTTTGAGTCTTTTTCCTTCTTTTTAATGGTTGCTGATGTCTATGGCTATGAACTGTTTTATATCAGTAACATATCGGTATAGCCGCCATAAGAAATCTCCTACGTTTGCCAGTAAACATTTTTTTTTAATATGCTACCATCGTAACAGCGTAATATTACCAGTTTTCAAATACATATTCAGAAAAACAATTAAAGAAATTTTAATTCAAATAAAATAACATTTCTGAATTTATGGGCTATTTTAATAAATGTTTTACTTTTGTATTTTAGTGTTTATGCATATTTTATGTCTTGTTTATCTTTTTTCATTTGAGATTAATTTTTTATATGTTCGTTTTATTTGACGTGTCCAAATTTAATGTATATTGATCGTATTTGTCGATAAATATATTATTTCTAGCAGTGGCGGATAAAGAGGGGGGGGGCATGGGGCCCGAGCCCCCCTAAAATGTATGAATTTGGTTAAAAATTAGGCTTTTGGGTTTAAAATGGCTCCCTAAATAGCATATTCTACATTACTTTTTATTTGGGCCCCCCCTAAAATAAATTCCTGTATTCGCCCCTGATTTCTAGTTAACCCTGCAAACATTGTTTTGCCATATAAATAGTTTTTATGAGACAACAGTCATTTTTATTCACGGAGTTGAGAATTATTGAATTACTAATATCGCTATTAAAAAATATGGGTTGATGGTAGAAGCGTGAAAATTTAGGGTTGTATGTATTTTTTCATGCCACATTATAAAAAAAAATTAAAAAATTGGGGTTTACCACCCTTATCACTTAGGGGTATAAAAATTAGATAACAACCTATTCTCAGATTTTGAACAATGGTGTTTCCTTTTGGACTGTCAAGTGATCAAAAACACCGACGCATGCTACCTATGGCGAATTAAAAAGTTAATTTTTCGGAACCGTTTAATTCGTTGTGTTACGCGTGCGCGATCTGTATTTATCAAGTAAATCCTCGACACCGTTGTACAGGGTGGACCATTTTGGTTGTTTCTATAGGGTATCTAGGAAACCGTGAGAAATATTCAAATTTTGATACTGCAGTCTCGGGTTATTTTTTTGAAAAAATCACAGTGCCGCAAACGGATCGTGGCTATCTTGATCGGTTTCGAAGCTACAGGGGGATTCTCAAATTTTGTACTTTTTGAAGATGTTCGATAGTTTGTTTATTTCAACAACTACGCAAAAATGAATTAAACATTCTAAAGGCACATTTCTGTGTAGAATGCAGTGGCGTAGTCAGACTTTTTTCGAAACAAATATTTTTTTAGATATTAACTATACTTATGTTTTTTAAATACAACCCCCTGTATTTTTTTAAATTTCCTGATTCAGTTTGGCATGGGCTTATCAAAAATATATAACACTATATATTTATTTTTACTGTTAACTTTAAAATTCCAATTTATTTAAAGATATCGACTTTCCTCTTGGTAGGTCATGCCGATTATTAAAGGAAACAAGCGAATATCTACTTTCAAATTAATCCATGTATTAGCAATTAAATAAATTCGAACAATATGAAGCAAATAGAAAATAAGTGTGACAGAAACAAAAGAACATATATTTTAATGGTACGGAATTGGCACCGTCTCTGCACGCCGCCGCTAACAGCATTTCAAATGTGTATGTTGGTTACACTTTGCAAAGCCATAACTCTTCTAATGTTCTATTTGCATTTCGATAAATTTCGTTTTTCAGAAAGCCCCAGAGAAAGAAGTCCAAGGGAGTGATATCAAGTGACCTAGGTGGCTAGGACTAAACTATTTTCTGACCTTTTAAAAATGGCTGGGTTTGGTTGCTCGCGCTCAAAATACCGCTCAAAATATAAATCAGCTGCCATTTGCTTATGTTTGTTAGACTCAATATAACATTCTAACTTCTAACGTATTATATTTCTCAAAATTTTCAAATTTACTCATTTTTTTATTATTTAAAATACTCACATTTCAATCTGTTGAAATGAAATGTCACCCATCCATCAAAGGTATGTCCCGATCGCCATGACAACCGTTTACTTTGTTACTCGGCGCGGCCTACTACCACAGATTAGGTATCCTATAAGTATACAGATAAAAATCTTGTCCCTAATTCGTGGTACGAACATTGTTTTTTATGACGATGAGCAAACGAGTAAATTTTCTTGTGCACAAAAATAAACTCCCGTTTAAACAGCGTAATAACCGGGCCGGTCACAAGGCCGGTCAGACGCTGTGCACAATTTTAGAGGCAATAAGTGGGCGTGCTTGTGCGCAAACTAGTAACCTAACTAGTGCGCGACTCCGAAAATTGGAACCACGAAAAACAATGCTTTTGACGATAAGTTTATAATCTGTATCTGTATAATCTGTGCTACTACTAACTAGATATTTTAAGAAAAAATTGAAATGTTGAGGTTAAAAGTTAAAATAAATATAGAGTGTTATATATTTTCGAGAAGCCCATGTCAAGCTGAATCAGGAAATTTAAAAATATACAGGGGGTTCTATTTAAAAAAACAAAAGTAGGTATAGTTAATATCTAAAAAAAATGTTTTTTTCCAAAAAAGTCTGACTACGGCATGGCATTCTACACAGAAAAGTGCCTTCAGAATGTATAATTCATTTTTTCGTGGTTGCTGAAATAAACAAACTATCGAACATCTTCAAAAAGTACAAAATTTGAGAATCCCCCTGTAGCTTCGAAACCGAGAAACCAAATCAAGATTAGTAGTGGGAACTATCGAATGAATACTATCGAAACATTCGATAGTTGCAATTCATTCGAATAATTCGATAGTTAGTAAGAAATCATTCGTTGAAAACTATTCGAATAAAAATTATCGAATAGATTCCGTCATCTGCCTTGAAACATTGTATTCTAGTAATTCGGCAGCAAAAACCATTCATTTATAAAATTCATTCATTTATGAAATTCATTTATTCGTCAGGATCGATTATAATAAAATATTAACTGAATTTTAGTTGTCGCCCGACGACGTAGGTTTCTTTCCGAGACGGTCGGTGGCAATGCCACAAACGCAATGCTATGAAAGAAGCCGGCATCTTTGATTTTTTGCGGAGTCAGATAAAAATAAGGACACATTATTTTTTTTATTGAGGTGCTAGTATTTACACAGAAAATACATAATGAAGGGCGTTGTTGCCGTATTTTGGTATTAGTTGATATTAACAAAGAATATTATTGTTTGGCTTTAGTTAGTTAGGGATAGTATGTCACACATATTCTGCATTTTTTTTATTAATATTCCGTTGTTACACTGCAATAATCTGGTTATTTTGGATGTAGGAAAATGATTTTTAATGTTTTTAAGCAAAGACTGGTTTAATAAATAGTAATAACAGTAATAATTTGTTATACCTATTAACAACAAAATTTAAAATCATTTAATATAAACATTATTTTAAGTAGTAGCAAAATATAAACAAAAAATTAGATGTCAAAATTATTTATATTAGATCCTATTTAAAAATAATATAGTCTCTAAATTTTTTGTGTGTGGCAACGTTGGTTTATTAAATAATAATAATTACAGAACTAATTTGTTATATTAAGAACAAATTTTAAAATCATGAAATATAAACATTTATTAATTTTCTAAGCATTCAGTGTAATGGAAGGAAAATATAAATAAAAAATTAGAAATCAAAATTATTTATATTAGGTGCTTTATATTACTATTTAAAAATTATATTTACTTTTACTGGCATTTACTTTAAAAAATAAATGAAATATTTCTTCGCAAAATAGTACATGTAAGAGAATTAGCATAAACAAAATACAAACATCGTTAACTTTTTTTTTTAAATTGGCACGTGTAAAACTTTTATTTTAATTTTCTCACCCCATAGTTTGAGTTCGATAACCATTTACTTAACTACATTACTTAAATATGATTATTAAGTTCAACTAATTCATATTATTAAAACATCTAAAATACAAATATGTATTTTTAAAATTAATTGTAAGTATTTTTAAAATTAATCAGTTACGTGAAACAATGGAGGGTCTCAACGGAACCCTCCCTATCAGATCACAGAATCATCGAGTTCAAATTAGGAGAAATCACACTCCAAACAGAAACTCGAAGGAATCCAAGAAAAACAGACTGGGACATATATAACACCAATCTCGTAGACAACCTAAACCGTATAGATGCAAGTAGGGCCAGAAACCATCTGCATCTAGAATGGTACGAAAGGGAAGTCAGCGGTGCAATATTGGATGCATACGAATCTAGTTGCCCCGCAAGTAAAGGCATACAAAAAAGTAACAACAAGCCCTGGTGGAACAAGAAGTTGGCCAATCTTAGATCGGAGGTCCGCCGACTCTTTAATAGAGCTAAATCCAGTGCCGAATGGCAGCTCTACAGCGAGAAATTAACTGAGTATAATGAGATAAGAAGAGCAAAGCGGTCTGACTTTAGATCCTTTTGCGAAAACATCACTTCTACTCCTGATGCAGCTAGATTACATAAAGCTATGGCCAAGAGTGGATCTATCCTCAACATGGCACTTAAGAAATCTGACGGAAGCTACACGGAGGGAGAGGAAGAGAGAGCAAATCTCCTACTTTATATACACTTTCCAGGTAGCATACCTATTGATACTCATGTAGCTCCCACTGAACCCCACAATCCTTGCAGGGAAGATTGGGAAGTGGCCAAGCTAGTAATAACAGAACAAAAACTGAAATGGGCGATCGACACCTTTCAGCCCTATAAAGCAGCAGGAGTAGATGGGACCTTTCCTGCCCTTCTAAAGGAAGGTCAGCAAATAGCTACTCACCATCTACTAAGCATTACAAGAAGCAGTCTAGCGATGGGATATATACCAACCACATGGAGAAGAGCAAAAGTAATCTTCATACCCAAAATAGACAAAACTGACTGGACAAATCCCAAGTCATTTAGGCCTATTAGTCTCACATCGTTCATACTAAAAACGCTGGAGAAAGTAGTTGACACCATATTGGAGAAAATCATCTAAAGGTTAAACCACTGCATGATAGTCAGCATGCATATAGAACGGGCAGATCCACAGAAACTGCTCTGTACCAATTAACGGAGCTAATACAGACAAGTCTGGATAGCAAAGAAACAGCAATTTGTGCCTTCTTGGATATTGCGGGGGCGTTTGACAATATACCACATAAGGTGGTCAGGCGATCTCTAGAAACAAGAGGGGTGAACAGAACTATTATTCGCTGGTTTTGGGAAATGCTGTCAACACGAACAGCAGAGGCTCAGATGGGCACCAAAACTGTAGCTGTTAAAACAACGCAAGGAACTCCACAAGGTGGAGTAACCTCCCCTTTGCTGTGGAGCTTGGTAGTGGATGAACTACTAGACGAATTAACTCTAGCGGGAATACACTGCATTGGGTATGCAGATGACATAGTCATCATCGCTCGGGGGAAAAGGCACCCTGTGTAATATTATCCAAAGACGACTCCGTATCACTGAGAGATGGTGTAGGACTGTCGTGCTGAGTATCAACTCAGACAAAACCGCGATAGTGCCATTCACCAGAAAGCGAAGTCTGAAAAACTTGAAAAGAATTCAACTAGATGGAAAGGTAATACTGCCAACACAGGAAGTTAAATATCTGGGAATAACCCTGGACAGTAAACTCCTGTGGAACAGGCATATTAAGAACACTACCAGCAAAGCCATAAAGGCTCTCATGATATGCAGAAGACTGGCCGGAAATAGATGGGGCTGCTCCCCTAACACTTTGCGCTGGATGTATACCATGATAGTAAGACCCATGATTACTTATGGAGCAGTTGCCTGGTTCACAAAACTAGAGCAACGGACGGCAAGGCTAAACTTGTGCAAAGTCCAGAGACTAGCATGCGTTTGTATCACAGGAGCCATGAAAACCTGTCCAACAGCAGCAATGGAGGTCATTCTAGATCTAACACCACTGCACATTGTCATTGGTAGAGATGCCCATGCGACAATGATTAGAATGGTCACTAACGGAATTAGAACTGGGAGAATTGTCAGATCAGGGGCTTGGAACACCCTCAAAAAGGAAATACCACTCCTGAAACTCCCAGTGGACGATATGCCAAGAACGTACAACTTTGACAAACATGTCAATGTAGTATTGAGCAATAAGAAGGATTGGAAGAGCGAAACGCTTGCCCAGCAGTTAAAAGACCATACCATAACTTGGTATACTGATGCTTCCAAAACCAATACGGGAACAGGGATCGGAGTGTTTGCGCCGAGAGCTAATTACTCCGAACCAATGGGCACTTACCCTAGTATCCTACAGGCAGAAATCTACGCTATCGAGAGATGCGTACAACTTATCTTAGATAGGAACTATCGGAAACAAGAAATAGCCATCTTATCTGATAGTCAAGCAGCGTTAAAGGCGATCAACTCAGTATCAATCGATTTGAAATTGGTCAAAGAATGCATAGAGAAGCTGAATAAATTAGGCAAAGAAAACAAAGTCCTCCTACACTGGGTGCCTGCTCACCAAGGGATAGAAGGCAATGAAAAAGCAAATAATCTAGCTAGGAAAGGAGCGAACACTCCACTAACTGGACCAGAACCGTTCTGCTTTCCAGTGGTAACCAACTCAAGGCGGAACTCAAGAACTTGGAAGATTCCATCCGCAACCTGGAATGGAAATCTTGCAATGGTCTAAGACACTCGAAGAAGTTTCTGAGGGCTTATGATCAAGAAAAATCACAGATCTTTCTGAGTAAGAACAATCTTCGGATTGTCACGGGGTTTTTAACAGGACACTGTCTCCTCAATGGACACCTCAGTAGATTGAAACTAAGAAGAAACGGCGAATGCAGATTCTGTGGGAAAGATGGGGAAACACCAGTACACCTCATCACTGAGTGCGCCGAGACGACAACCATTCGTGCCATGAATTTTGGTACCACTGATATTGGAGATGGAGAACTACCCTCTATAAAACCGTCCCAGATACTGGCTTTTGTCAAAGCCCTGGGACTGTATGATGAGTTATGATTCAAGAAAGGGGGACACAATGGATCTGTAAGGTCGAAGTGATTAACCCCCCTCCCACTCATTCTAAATTCTAAAAATTCTAAGTTCATCTCATCTCTCTTAAAAATTGCTACTTCTCAAAATTTCCCATTAAAAAATTGACCATATACCATATAAAATTAAATAATTGAAAGATCGGACTACGAAAAACCACACAAATTTTCGGAAAAATTTTGACCACCTGCACATGCACACAATCGTCAATAAATAAAATTAAAAAAAAACTACTATTTTAGTATTTTAAATATTTTAATAAACGCAAAAATAGCACAGTATTTATACGGCGAAGTTATAAAAATTTGGAAGAACTAATAATGCACTGATGCACACAAAAATCAAACGAATACTAAATTTCATTTACGAAAAGCATTCGATAGTCGTGGCTCAACGATAACCATTTAGTCGCACCGCGAGGTTGTCACATATGCTTTAGTATACAAATGAATGAATGATTTTATTCGAATAAAACCATTCGATAGTTGAAATCATTCATTCAGTAACCGTTCGATAGTATAATTCATTCGATAGTTCCCATCGCTAATCAAGATAGCCACGATCAGTGCCATTGTGATTTTTTCAAAAAAAGAACCCGAGACTGCAGTATCAAAATTTGAATATTTCTTACGGTTTCCTAGATACCCTATAGAAACAACCAAAATGGTCCACCCTGTCCGTTCTGGCGTTCTGTAGCTACGACGTATCCGTGAGAGGGGAAACGATATTCTCTCGATGTTTTTCGTAAAAAATTAAACGACGCGTTCCATCAATAAAAATTCGACAAATTTGCAAGTAGCCAATAAAATGAGTGGGCGGAGCGATTTGCGGTGACGTACTCGTCAAGTCGACGTTATTTAACGTTTATTTAAATGTTTTTTGTCCGCATTCCTTTCATAGACACTGATCCAGCAGACGTATTTTATATATAGTTTGAAAGACAAAGGAAGATTCTATTATTTTATTTGGCCGATTTGAGATGATTAGTAATTAAATATTATACACCCTATTTATTATAAATAGGGTGTTCCATTTAAAAAAAATGTATTAAAAAAATCAATTGTGTAACTTAACGTTGCGCAAAACGTTTCGATTTAACATTTTCAGTAAATCTCAATTTTATATTTATAATAAAATATAAATATAATTAAACAAACGACTTGACAACTTGACGACTCTAGGGGGCACTGTTCGGTTTTTATATGATTCAAAATAAAAAATATATAAATTGTAAAATTAGTAATTTTTTAATGGCCATAATGCGTTCTTTCAAAATCATCGAACAACTAAATCATTTCCATAGATCCAGTGACGTACCGTGACTTTGAATTTTGAGACTAAAAACTGAAACAATAATTTGTCAAAAAAATCATATTACAGCTATATGTTTTATTTTGCATAAAAATGTTAACTAATAAGTTTGGTTTGGACTAATAAGAATAATTATAACTCTTCCCTAACTAAGTGGTTTTATCGCTAAATTTAACTAAAGCTAAGTACAACACAAATCTTAAATACGTGGACTATTATAACAACAAATACATCGTAAAAGACTATTTTGGTAGCATTCTGAACTAGAATTCAAGTTCAGAAAATCACATTTTAAAAAATAATTTATAGGAAAAATGTTAATTCAGTTAATATTAATTTATGTATACTGCTTAGATTTATCTGGTCTTCTATCATATATTTAGGAAATTAGAGAATTACCTGAAGATTTTCATCTAAAAATTGGCATTGATAGTGGTAGTGGATCACTTAAAGTTTATCTGAATGTGCTCTCTGAAAATGATCCCGAATATTTCAAGAAATATAAAAGTGCTGGAATTAATAAACTATTCATAATTGGCTTTGGACCAAAGTTTTCTGAATCTTATGCTAACATTAAAAGCCTCTTTGAGACGTTAGATCTGCAGTCCATATGTGGAATTTGTTCCTATACTTTTGCCGCTGACTTTAAGCTTATTATGATTCTCCTTGGTCTTCAGCAGGACTTCAGTCAAATGTCAAATTCATCCACTCACACTTGCCCATTAAAGGATCATTCAGAACTATCAAAAGTATTACAGAAAATACAAATTTATGGCAACAATCTAGAGGAAATATAACAAAAGCCAAAGATTTTAGTAAGAGTTTTTGTTTGAAATATTTTTTTTGTATTTTTTAAACTGTTGTTCAATGAACAATATAAAAAAGGGCAATTATTTTTTAGAAAACCGTATAAACATACCTTTAATCATTGGCGACGAAGAAACACCTGTCTTAAAGTATATTCCCCCTCCTGAGCTTCACCTTTTATTAGGTGTGGTTCAAAAACTATTTGATTGTCTTGAATTGGAGAATACCAATGTTGCAACAGAATGGATAAAAAAAAGCGGGATTGAAACTAGATCATTATGGAAAATGTAACGGAAATAACGCCAGACAACTTTTAAAGAAAGTGGATATTTTGAAGACGATATCGTCCAGTAAAGAATCCTATTCAAAGTTTTTAGAAGCAAAAAGCTAAACATCTTTTTTTTAGGAATAAATATATTGCAGTGTTTTCTGCATTCAATCAAGTAGTTTCGAGTTGTTTTGGTCAAGCACTAAACAAACATTTTGAACATGACATCGAACAATTAGATTGGAAATACTCAACTTAGGTATTAAGATAACTCCAAAGATTCATGCAATTCTGCATCATGTGTCAGAGTTTATAAAAGCAAATCATAGAGCTCTAGGATTTTACTTAAAACAAGCATCTGCGAGCAGGTTCATTTTTCCTTTAAATTATTTTCTATAAAGTTTAACTTGAATCCTCGTTCAGAATGCTATAAAAACAGTCTTTTACGATGTATTTGTTATAATAGTCCACGTATTTAAGATTTGTGTTGTACTTAGCTTTAGATAAATTTAGCGATAAAACCTCTGGATAAAACCACTTAGTTAGGGAAGAAATATAATTCTTCTAACTTATTAGTTAACATTTTTATGCAAAATAAAACATATAGCTGTAATATGATTTTTTTGACAAATTATTTGTCAGTTTTTGGTCTCAAAATTCAAAGTCATGATTTTGAAAGAACGCATTATGGCCAAAAAAAATTACAAATTTTACAATTTATATATTTTTTATTTTGAATCATATAAAAACCGAACAGTGGGGTAAGTGAAAGTACCACAAAATATAATTTTATTTAAGTTGTGTTTTATGTTCTTAATGCTTATACCGTATGATCGAATAAAACGCGTCAGCGATGGCTATGAAATGACGATCGATGACATTTCCCCAGCATTTCCCATATAATTTTACATATAAAATGACGGCGATCTTCATTTCATAGCCATCGCTGACGCCGTTTTTATCCAATCATACGGTATTTTTATTGTTGGTAGTTATTCTGAAGATAAATCGTTTTATTTTAAGTGCTTTTATTCCCATCTGTACCTCAAATAAATTAATTATATAGATATGTACCTATAGGTAATAAGAAAATCGGTAATCGGAATCGGCAATACAAGAAAATTATTAACATTTAAAAAATATAGGTACTTAGATATTGAATTCTGGTTGTATTGACTTGAGGGCTTTCTTGAGGGTAATTATATTGATTTAAGTCATTTTCTGACTTAACTTGCAGATTATCATGATTTAAGTCAAAAATATAGAGTCATAAAAAAACAATTTAAATCAATTTAAATAACATAATATATCAATAATATAATAAAGTTCTTATAAAAATGACTTGACTTGGTAAATAACAATGGTAAATAAGAATTATTAACCTAATAAGTTTACCTAGAGAGTTTGTGGCCGTTGCGGGTAGCAAATTAGGCACACTAAATAATTAAGTCATTTAATTAACTCGATCAATTGTTACAAACTAAATAACTATTACAAAACATCAGCATTCGGTTTCTTGGCGCGAAAAACGTTAATGTTGAAGGTCGAATGTCTATCCACAGAATAATCCTTCCTCTTCCTCGATTGACAGATATCAGCTGGACGGCCATTCAGGGTTGTTATTCTCCTCCCGTGGAACCAACCAATCTGTGGCGGGCACTTGCTACCTTCGGAAGTCTGCCACAAGTTTACCATTCTTGCGATTGTCCCACTTAATTAGAAATACAAATTTTTGAAAGACCCGCAATGCAATTCTCGTAGCCATCTACGCTGAATAACATGTATCTAGTTACTAATCTATATCTCTGAAAATATATTATTTATATTCTGTGCATTCTGTACCCATATTCTGTGGTACCTTATATGTATATGTGTATTGTGCTGTGGTCTACATCAAACAAATTCAAATATGACAGGAAAATATTCAAAACAAAAAACAAGTTTGAACCAAGTTTGAACATGTTTTAAAATATATAAATATAAATAGCAGCTGATATCAGACAGAGTTTTAGAGATAGAATCTGTGATTACTGTGAAAGTATAGTATTTGATTTGGTATTTCTTGTTTATGAAATACAATATAATAAAATATACAAGTTTTTGTATTAAATTCCGTAATTTTGTGCTATTTTGCAATTACATTAACTGTGCAAATAGCAATATACAGGTGTACAGGATATTTGCTAAGTGTAGAGCTTTAAAGCATTATAACAGTAAATATATAGTCAAGAATACAAGTTACTAGTTTTTGCTAGTATATACGTACTGTGAGCTGTGAGTATAATATTGAACTTCCTAGACTACTAAGATGCCACCTGCATCTGCTCCCAAGTCTTGTGTTATTCTTTTCGATTTAAAAACGGAAGATCGCCAGAAGGGTTTAGACAGTTTAACTAACATTTTGCTGTATAATCGTTTATCAGAAGTTAAGGATGAGTGTAAATTATTTCTATTCAATTCACATAATGTTGATGCTCAATGCGCGGGTGTTTCACTTATAAATTCAAATCTTACAATTGATGCTCTTATTAACACAATAAAAACATTTGAAGTGGGAGAGTCAAATTGGATGGAAGCTATAATATTTGGTATAAATGAACTTGAAGAAGAGTTTAATAAACCTGGTAAGTACAACATCAGCTGTATCACAGATTTACTTTATGTAACTTAGTTACTTTTAATTACTTAATAGACAGGCACTGTCCACTCGGCGATGAGGTACATAGAAACTTATCGGAGCTTTCACATGTGCCAGCGCCAGATTCTATGTAATTCATAGCCGGGTGGCCGGCGCACAGTGGATCGACCCAATGCAATTTGCTGGACATTCAGCAATTATGCAAAATTTCTAACTTAGACATTTTTTTGAATAAATGTTTTCTAAAATCTTCAAATTTGTTAAAAATAGTCATAACTTTATTATAGATAACTTACTGAATAGTGCAGGGGTGTTTTTCCAGAATATATATTTTATTTGAATTTCCGTATTAAATTGACTTACAAATTAAACTGCATAATTTCATACTTATTCCAAAACTTAATGAACTTTTTATCATATTTTTTATTCTATATGAGTTATGACCTTGCGATTTGTCCAGTTCTTTAATATCAACATGTATTCTCAGTAACAATAATTTTCAAAGTCTTAATTGTTGTATAGTGTATCACAAAAAATTAAATTTTAAACAAAATTTTCCATAGCCATCTTTGCTGCAAGCGGCTGCAATAAAACTTTGTATTCATAAGTTTAGCATAAAATAGAGAAGTCATACCCACCAGCAAATAATCGGGACTCGGTGGGACTTTTGATAATTACGAAAGACAGACGCAAACTATAATAAATTTCGCTGAAAAATGTATATTTTCACGGAGAATAGAGTTAAATAAACACCCAAGTGTTTCAAAATTTCTATTAAATTATTCGTTAAAATATGGGCTAAAACTTTTGTATGGGGCACATGAATTAAGTCATTTATTTAATCCATACAAGAAACGCATATATTGTATACCATAATATATAGCTTTGGGTGAATTTATCAATAAAATTCGATTTTAGTTGATTAAATTATGGCTTTCTGAATATGTATTTGAAGAAATTTGTGAAGCATCAAACATACAATCGTTCTACTGTGCGGCGTCGTCTCTCCGGTTGCGGCTTGTTTCCGGTAACGGCTACTATGGTACCATACCCATATTCTAATGCAGTACAATATAGAGTGGCGCCTCTCATTCGCCGCTGAGGCTCTAAGGAGAACGACAGTTTGTAATGAAATTAAATTTTTTAGAGCATATGTAGATTAATTCAGAGCACTTTTTAAAAGTATAGAGAGTTCTACATGGTGTCGCCAAAAAAGTTACATATCAAAGTTGTGTTTTTTGTAATGGAACACTCTATATATTAATTGATTTTCGGATTCTGGGAGAAAAATAAAGGTGAGTTTTATAAGGAAAGTATATGACTAAAATGTAATGTTTTTGACATATTTAACATTTTCTAGAAATAAAGAACAATCATTTTTAAATTACAATAAAAGCTACCTAAATTGGTATTTACCCGGTATAGCCTAATATTTAGTTAAATGAACTATTGTACTCTAAATCAAATTAAAACTTGATCCAAAAAGTCATACAGGGTGAGGCAAAATTAATATTGAACATTGGTCACCTTTAAAAGCATGTTACTCTTTTATTTTAAATGGAACACCCACTATATTATTCTGATATTCAATGGAGAATTCATGCACATTCATTTCTCTTCAAAATACTATTTAGGCTGCCTATCCATCAAACAAAGATTTTCCTAGATATTTTCATTTACATGATTTGATCTGAGTACCTGGATATTTATTATTTGATAAAATCTAGGTGGCTATGATATGTCCAAGGGCGTAGATAAGGGGGGGGGGGGGTACTGGGGGACAGTACCCCCCCTGACGCTTGACGAGATACGAGAATTGAAATAGTCATTGACTATGAAAGGATTTTTTAAAATTAAAATCCGACATATAAGAAC
Source organism: Sitophilus oryzae (assembly GCF_002938485.1). Taxonomy (NCBI): domain Eukaryota; kingdom Metazoa; phylum Arthropoda; class Insecta; order Coleoptera; family Curculionidae; genus Sitophilus; species Sitophilus oryzae. The sequence continues at coordinate 3,100,353 of NW_022147434.1, forward strand.
ACTTTGTATGCTTTTAATTATGTTGATTTATCGTTTATAATATGTTCGACCTGATTAAAAGCACACAAAGTGTTCTTATTGGTCAGGACAGATTAGTGGGGTTAACTCTAATCAATATCCATAAAGATATTGAAATAAATGTTGATGCTGTTATTGATAGGTTTTCCAAACAGCGTACTAGAAAACTTGATTTTGTTTTGTAGTTTTATTTATAGTTTATAGTTTTTATAGTTTTTTTTTGATAGTTTAGAGTTTTTTATTTATAGTTTATAGAAAATTAACTAATAAACGTCGTTGTTTCATTTTTGTTTATGTTATTTACAAATCTATATTTTAATTTTTGTGTTATGTTTTTATATCTTTTTGAAGACAAAAAAATCGCCGTCGTTTTAATTCGACAAAAAAATTCCGACGGTGATTTTTTTTGCGACTTAATCATAGTACCACCCCCATAGCATACACCTATCTACGCTCCTGGATATGTCTGACGTTCCTTCTACATAGCTGTCTAATTAGTCCAACTTTAACAACTAGTTATCATTTTGTGTCAGCTAAAACACCATAGATAAAAGACTTATACTATTAAATAGATAGGCAACTTATAATACATTTCAATTTTATTATACAAGGGCGCCTCTGGTAGACGGAGGAAGAAAAACTAATGGAAGAGAGGGGTGCGGGGAAGGGGGGTTGTTTTAGTTAATTTAAAATAAATTCATAATAAATTTAGACATACATGTAAGAACACTTTGTGTGCTTTTAATTAGGTCGAACATATTATAAACGATAAATCAACTGAATTAAAAGCATACAAAGTGTTCTTATATGTCGGATATTAATTAAAAAATATATTAAAAAAACTAGAAATAGTATATATTAAGTTGTTACAGTTATAATTTAATCTTTGGCGGTTTTCAGCAAATAGCAGGCAGTTTTACATAATTTTCCTCCCTTTGAAGTGAATTGGAAACGGCTAGGTATATAATTTTGGTGTAGGCAAGATTCCCAGTTTGTTTCCGTTTGGGACCTGAAATAATAAAAACAAATTAAATCAGATGTAATCATCTGCTGATCATGCTAATATAAAATGCGCGTCCTTAATTCCTTACATGCACTGTAAAAAAAATTAAATAACTGCTCTGCAAGTGGCATTTATTAGCAGTACTAATTTAAAAAATCTATAACTGTAAGTAGATATGTTTAATTTACTTACCATTGTATCCTTCGGAAACCAGGTGTACAACAATTAAACTCCATGATAAAAAATAATTAAAAGTTATTACAAAACACAAATTGTCCCACCATTTTTAAAAAACATTGTCTGAAACAGAATACTTGCAAAAAATCTAAAGGAATTTAATTTTACAATAATTCGACAAATCAAAACGAAATCAAACCGTAAAATCACAACAAAAGCATCTCTGAGTGACAGTTAAAAATCAAATTTTATTATTGTCAGATATTGACATTTGCATTGTTAATATTGACAGTTTTAATATTTTGCGCCTCTGCATCTTGGAGGAAAAACTATTTTTAATGAACTGTCATTTCCATTTAAGTTTCCCAGCCATGTAAAACACAAAAAAAAACTTCTCAGAAATTTGCCGAAAATGCAAACTTATCCTACATCAGAGAGAATTGATATATTATTAGTTTGGTGAATGCAATGCAATGTGCATTCACCAATTAATGGAATACTTAAATGCTCCTGATTTTATCTAGTCTGGTTTTTTTTATGGGGATATGTTAAAGCTGCTTTTCGAGGTAGAAATCCACATATACCTTTTAAAATGAAAAAATCCTTTTGAAAAGACAATCATTTTATGCAGTTAATAGGAATGGAAGCATTTTGAGCATTTGGTTTCATCTAGCTAATTTTTGTCACATAATTATAGGTTTATATTATATCTAGTTTTAATTCTGTAATAATTAATATGTTTTAAACGTATATCTTTTTATTACCGTTGAGTATTTTACACGACAATCTTTAATTTTTGTTAGATTAACAACAGATATATCACACATCCACCTAGATTTTTTCAAATAATAAAGATCTACTGACCGAAAATCATAAAAATTAAAATATATAGGAAAATCTTTGTCTGAGGGGTAGGCAACATTAATAATATTTTGAAGATATATAAATTCCTTATTGAACACCGAAAAAATATACTGGGTGTTCCATTTAAAATAATGGAGTAACTTGCTTTTAAAAGTGACTAATGTTCCATATTAATTTTGTTTCACCCTGTATAACTTTTCGGGTTAAATTTCAATTTTTTTAACATACAATTGTTACCGTAATTAAATATCAAGCTATACAAGGTCAACAAAAATTTCGATAGCTGTTACCGAAATTTAAAATTTTCTCTTCATTTTCACAAAATGTGAAATATATCAAAATCCTTAGATATTAGGTATATGCTTCTTTAATAAAACTCACCTTTATTTTTTTCCTAGAATCCGAAAATCAATTAACATATAGGATGTTCCATTAGAAAAAACACAACGTTGATGTGTAACTTTTTTCGGGGATACCCTGTACAATTCTATATATTTTTATAAAATGCTTTCAGTTAACCTACATAAGCAGCCAAAATTTCATTTCGATTTAAACTACCGTTCTCCTTAGAGCTTCCGCGGCGTATGAGAGACGCCACTCTGTATTCCTACGTACATATAAGTTTGTGGTTGTGCCCTTAAAACTAAGTAGAATTATTTTAGGCATAATTACCTTACAAATTGTTGTTATAAGTGATTTGAAGTCATTTAAGTCTGAGAAAAATAAGCATCTTGAGGAATCTATAATTAAAAGTTTAAAACAACATGATATATTTGTGTATTTTATTGGGCCCAACGTTCAACCTTCTAAGACCATTTTTTCTGAACACGACTTAATTGAGTGGATGAGAAATTTGGAAGGAAAAGGAGAATATTTCGATTTTGTGAAACGAATTGTAACCGAAACAAAATCTTGTATTTGTAGTTTCGATTTAGGAGTACACTTGTTCAATTCGTTTAAGTACAGAAAAGGTATGATATAAATCTAATAGAATCAACAAATAAAATTATTATGGATACATTGCAAGAGAAATTTAAGAATCTTAATTCTTAATAGGTAAACAGCCCTGGACAGAGCCTCTCAGTTTTGGCACAGTGCTATCATTGCCATTCCCCACGATAAAAATAACTGACCGTCAGCCACCATTTAAACTCCAAATGGATAAAAATGATACAGATGTAAAAAGGTTTGTATTTTAAAATAGACTCAAAGCTGTACCTAAGTAGTATTGTAATAGAGAGAACGTCCCCATTCGTGATAAGCTTCGTTCTCAGAACTTCGACTGTCGCCAGCGACACGTCAAAAGAACCAATAAGATTTGTACAAAATTCAAACAGCTGTCAATTTCAAATTTAGTACAGCTCTCATTGGTTGTTTGAAATGTCAAACTGTGTCACCAGCGACACAACGTCGTTCTGAGAACGCGGCTTAAGGGATTGTTACCTTTATAAAAGCTTTTATAAGCACAAATGAGGATGTATAAGCCCAAACAAGCATGTAAAAGCACATATGAAAATTTTCCCTATATACAATTTTTTACATTTTACTGTGACTTGAATTAAAATTCTTAACTTCAGTGGTGTCCCAGGGAATACATTATCGAGAATAATTGAAAAAAACATGTACGCCACTGACTGACTTCTTGCAATTTTTAATTTTTTAGGCAATTAAAAGTAACTATTTTTCTCTTCTATCATATTATGTCTATCTAGAAGTGTTTTCAAGAAAAAATAAATAAAATCAATTCAATTCAGGCAGCTAACAACAGCAAATTTAAAAAAATAATGGTATTTAAGATAATTATTATTCTCCAACCTATATTCTTTGCATTGATTATAAATTCGCGACATTTGCTCGTTTAGTCTCGTTCTTGGTAAATGTTCTCCAAAAATAAATTGAAGACTTGAAATGAAAACCGTAATTATTTACTATTAATTAAAAAAAATACTTTTTAGTTGAAATCAAGGCGCTAAGTGCCATGTACAGGGTGGGTCAAATTGGACGCTTTTTGTGGAAACACCCTTTTCTATAGAAGATAGACGAAAACTAATATCGGTGTCTGGAGCTCAATTTGTATCAACGGGGAGTTATAAAAATGGGTGTTTTTCAAAAATGTGCATTTTTAAAGGCGGTTTCTCACGACTCTTCTACTTGACAAACATTTGTAATTGGTATACAGGGTATACATGGTGCGTCGGGCATCTATACAGAATTTCTAAGTTATTTATTATAGGAGCTACGCTACACTCCCGCCAGACCCTGTATACCAATAAAACATACTTGCCAAGTACACGAGTCGTCAGAACGCGCCATAACAAATCGCTTTTTTGCTATACAAACTTTTTTGCTATGGAAAACTTTGTATTTTTATGAAAACATTTCCAAATCATCTTTTTACATAGAATAATGGTTTAAATATTGTTACGTTTTTCGTCGGTTCCGTGTGGATAGAAAGTCACAATTTATTTAAACACTATTTATTTAACACTAATTAACAAAAACAATAACGATAAAAGACTTATAGAACTATTTACAAACGATTTATAACTAAGAATTTATTTTGAATTTTAGCGCGTCAACTGCACTGGTATATTTATAACTGCCCTCTGTAGGCCACCGCCGCCGGCTTTTATACCGACAGGTAAAGAACTCTAGAATTGTCCATAAATCGTTAGGTGCGTAGAGAAGGTTTTCGAATGTTCTCGTATGTACTAGTCCATTCCAGTGGGACTCGATTCTTCTCGAACGAATGAATCATTGCGGTGTCTATGCGATGTTAAGGTCATCCGAGGGCGGGTCATATTGTGAGGTTAAGTCGAGTCCAGACCGGCCCGCAACAATATATATTTTTTTAAATTAATAATTTAAGAATTATCAACAGAAAATTTTATTTTTTATATGGGACACCCTGTATATTTTTAATTCATTGAAAATAATTTAAAATTACCTTTCCAAAAATATAACATACTTGATATTTTGGTCGATTCCTCTTCGAGATATAGAGTTTTTAAAAATTCGCCCACTTTGAATAAGTAGGCTTTGATTTGCGCCGGCTGTAATGCAAAAAAATTCTACTTGTGAGCAGCAGTTAAAACGAAAATAATATTGGCAATGAGAGTTGCATTTTATTACAATTTAAATTATATTTAACAGCATCAACACATTTAAACTATATCTAATAACTAGTTATGTAAAATTTCCAGAAATATATTTTCGGAAATATATGGAAATATTGGAAATATATGAAATATTTTAAAAAATAAGAAAAACTGAAATTTCATACTTCTAAAACCCATTTTAATAAATTTTATTGAAATATTTTTGAGCTATATTTTTAACCCAGAGATAACATATATTTACAAACTGGGCTAGGGTATTATGTAAATTAGGGGGGGGGCAAATAGACGCAACTAAAATTTTGTCGCCCACCCAGTCACACGGGTCACGAGCCGCCACTGACTCCTACGACAAATTTAAAAAAAAAATCTACAAATTTCCACCCCTAGTTTCGGTAATTTTACCCCCTTAAAGGTTGAATTTCCGAAAATCGCTTCTTAGTGTTCAATTACGCCGTTTAAGAGACCTCTGTGCAAAATTTCATACTCCTAGAACAGATTTTAACAACTTTTTATGCAACCCTCTACCCCTAATTTCAACCCCTTAGTGGCCGAATTTCCAAAAATTCCTTCTTAGTGCTCACTTACATCACTTAAGGAACGCATTTGCCAAATTTCGAGTTTCTGTGTCAAGCAGTTTCGGCTGTGCATTATAGGACAGATTTATATCTAAGACCGATTTAAAAACTTTTATTGACGCGTGCCTCGCGTTCGCGTGAATTAATTTTGATTATTGATTGAATACAGTAAAATTTACACTTCGGCATCATCTGATTCTAATTCAGGACTAAAGTTTAGTAACAATAATTCTTTCGATGGCGAATCAGACATTTTTATGCAGCCGTTTTTATACAAGCAGAGCGAGAGCCGCGTCGCGTCATGCCGGTCGCGCCATGTCACACACGATACACGCGACTCAATTTGCGCCTAGCCTTATGGACACACGGGACCGTTTTGGAACATTTCTCGGGGAATAATTTCGCGGAATTCATTCACTCAGTGGGGATGAAAGATACCCTCGCATAACCGCTAAGTACTTTAATTCTTTTCTAGATTATACGGGCAATTTAAAAATAGAAACCTTGCCAAAGGCTGAGATCTTGGTTAGCTATTCAATTATTCCCGTAATTGGTTGCAAAATATTTGCTGATAATTTTGAGATATTGCTGATGAGTTCTGAGGCGGTGCCTCGTCTTACTGGAAAAATATGTTTTCGAGTTCCATTAGGGGCAGATATATAGAGATTATCAATAAGGGGTCCAAAGCCTACTAGTTAAAAGTGGCGAACTTTTAAAAATTCTGTATTTCTAAGAGGAGTATAACAAAATATCAAGTGTGCTATATTTTTGGAAAGGTAATTTTAAGTTCTTTTCATTTAATTAAAAATATACAGGGTGTCCCAAATAAAAAATCAATTTTTCTGTTGATAACTCTTAAATTATTAATTTTAAAAATATATACTTAAACCATTAAATTCTGCGTAAAAAGGTGCTTTGAAAATGTTTTCATAAAAATACAAAATTTTCCATAGCAAAAAAGTTACAGCGATTGGTTAAAATGCACATTTTTGAAAAACACTCCGTAACTCATAAATGGTAACAGATATCGATGTGCAGTTTTCACCATCATGTTTTTGATACAAATTGAGCTCCAGACACAGGTATTAGTTTTCGTCTATGTCATTGAAAAGGGTGTTTCCCTCTAAAAGCGTCGAATTTGACCCACCCTGTACAATAATTTATAAAACGGGCTATGCGACCAACGCTTTGGAAGTACTTTAAATACGGCATCAAAGATGTCGCGCATCAAGTCTTGCGCATGATGTAATGAAATCAGTATAAAATCATGATGTAATCACTACCAGTGGCACATACATCAGAAGGGCCGTATTTTCGAAACCATTCGACATCAAGCCGTGTGCGACATAAGGCGAATGTCGAATGAAAACCAATATGCTTCTATTTCCGAACCGTTCGTCAACGATCGCATGCGAGAAATGCCGCACACTTTTGCGCGAGTGGGTCTAAACCATTTGACTTGCATTCGACTTTCAAATGTCGTATGCGATCCTGTCCGTTTTTACATGTTATGTCAACAAAAACTGTCAAAAACAAAACTTAAAGATATTCGGTTCGTTAGTTTATTGTAGTTTGCTGTTAATGTGTTTATATTTGTGATAAATTTAATTTTGTGCTGCAGAATTTTACCTTAAATTAAAATAATGACTACTTATGATGTTTAAATAACCTAATTCAAAGAAATATTCAGTCTTTAGTTTAGCTCAGTTATCTATGTGTTTATTGTTGTCACTTTATCAGACTTTTTTACCTTTTTTTGGCTTTGCTTGTAATAATGGAAGGTATCAAAAACATTGATTTTCTCAAAATTTTAATTTTGGCACTTAGCCCGGTTTTCATTTCAAGTCTTCAATCCCCAACCACCTTTTAACTCTAACAATAATTAATTTAATATATGTAATTAAATTAAATTGTCTTTATTTAGGGTATGTGAAGAACAGGAAGACGTAGAAATAAATATGCATGATACAGTGAGTGGCTTAGTAAGACATGGAAAGTTTGTTAGAATACCAGACGAGAAGCTATTTAAAATAGAAGGACCTAGATGCTTTTCCGTTCTAGGTTTTACAGATAGCAAAAAAGTTCCAGAGGCAAGTAATATAATATAATAGCTCTAGAAGCCTAAAAGGCTCATGGCTTGATTGGACATCTTTCTCCATTTGTTTCTGTCTTTCGCCTTTATTCTCCACACATTCACTCTTATCCTTCTCAAGTCCTCTTCAACATCCTTTTTCCATCTCGTTCTCGGTCTAGGAATTCTTGCCTCAGCCATTCTCTCAATGTGTCCCAGCCATCTTAGTCCTTGTGCTCTTGCTACTCCCCTTATACTCGGTGCCCGATATAGTTGCGTTAATTCTTCATTTGTTCTTCTGGTCCATATGTTGTCTATCTTCTTTCCTCCAAAAATCTTCCTCAGTATTTTGCTTTCCCAAATCTCTAGCCCCGAACTTTCCGTTGCATTGAACGTCCACGTTTCACATGCATACAGCATTATTAGTCGTAACATTGTTTCGTACACTCTGATTTTTAAACTTCTAGAGATGTTCTTACTAGGGCTGCACCGAGTACCGAGTAGTTCGGTGCTCGGCCAGAATTTTAACCGAGTAATATGTACTTGGTGCTCGGCCTTACTCGGCCGAGTAGGCCGAGTAATGTATATGTCCAAAACAGATAAAAATAAGACTCACAGTGGCAAATAATAAAATAAACAAAAAGTTATTCATTCATAACTATAATTAATGTATTTTAGCAAAGTAATAATAATAAGTAATAACACAAACACAGTGAAATAATAATTTAATACTTATAATCTAAAAGAGGTCAGCACTGCCACTCATTTTAATATAACTTTAAAGGGTATTATTAATTGTTAGAATTATTTTTGACTTTTAAATTAGTTACACATATGAGTTTTGCTTAAAATAAAATCAACGTCGCCACCGCACCTTAAAAGAATCAATTCAGAATCCAGCACATTAGAAATATCAGTTTGCATGGGGAACCACAGAATAAAACAATATCTCCATAAGAAAAACAAATCAGGTCATTGGTTTGTAGTCGGAGAATCCCATCCGCTCGCCAATCATAGGCAAAACAAACAAGATCATTGGTTTAAGGCCGGGGAATTCCGGGAATTTTAACTAGCTTTCTTTAATGTTAAATTATACAGGGTGGCCCATCGAAAACGTTCCGCAAGGCATAACGGCCAGGGTATTCTTTTTTTCAAAAAATCCAAAAACACGTCAATTTTGTTTGTGAGGGGGACAACTTTTGCCCCAAAAACGATTGCAAAATATTCAACCCTTTGAGCGGGGGTGTCATCCCCCAACTTTTTTCAAATGGGAAGGGGGGACAAGTGGCGCCGCAATGAAAAGAGCTTTCTATATATCGAAAATCGGTCGAGTCGTACAGAAAATATGAAGGATTGAAATTTGAAAAGTTTATTTAAACATTTAGCAGAGTTGTTTCAGAGATTCAGTTTATATCTGCTGATGATGCTAACATGGTTAGCGAAACGCGCGTCCAGTGTAAAAGTAAAAGTGTTTTGGTGTATTGTGGTGATTTAGTGTTTTATTTTGCTGTGTAACACCAAAGGTTCCAACCCTCAACTGTAATTTATCAGAGTTAATGATAAGGATAAATTCCTTCGACCAATTTGAGTTTTTTTCTTATTTCTAGATGTTTGGTTTGGTTTGGTTTGGTTGGATTGAAATTTGAAAAGTTTATTTAAACATTTATCAGAGTTGTTTCAGAGATTCAGTTTATAATCAACTGCTGATGATGCTAACATGGTTAGCGAAACGCGCGTCCAGTATAAAAGTAAAAGTGTTTTGGTGTATTGTGGTGATTTAGTGTTTTATTTTGCTGTGTAACACCAAAGGTTCCAACCCTCAACTGTAATTTATCAGAGTTAATGATAAGGATAAATTCCATCGACCAATTTGTGTTTTTTCTTATTTCTAGATGTTTACGCATTTTTTCACTTGCCACAAGTTGAATGATCAGGTGCGATAGTTGCTAGATAGCTGTTCTGTGACTTTGAACTGTGACAACTCTACGTTGAAGTTCTTCTCAATATCGTTAAACTGACCTACAATAGAATTTCCAAAAATACCAGTCCACACGTTCAATTTCTGAGGGTTTTGTGTGTGCACCTCGTGAAAAACCCTGGGGTTGTCCTCAGCCCAGTACAGACAGTTGTGCCGATTAACTACATCGTTCAAAAAGAAAGTACACTCGTCCGAAAAACACACATTAAATAGGAAATTATTATTATTCGCTACTCGTGCACTCATAATTTCACAAATTTGCAAGCGACGATCAAAATTGTCTTCGTTGAGTTCATGCACCAACTGAATTTTGTACGGGTGGAACTTGCGTTTTTTTAATATCCTTTGGACACTTGATTCTCGCCGGTCCCATTGGCTAATTTTCTTGTACTCAGCGTACTATCCATGGCAACTTGGCCCAATACGAATACCTCCATAGCTTCATTTACTACAGGATTTTCCCTCTGCCTCTTTTTATTCATAACGGAACCAGTTTCGCGAAATTTTGCTACTAACTCGCGAACAATTTTGTCATAAAGGTTTTTGTCAGGATGGCGTTCATTGAATATCTGCGCAACCTGATTGCCACATTTATTATTTTTAAAATAAAGTTCGATAATAATAATTGTTCCATAATAATTGTTAAAAAGTTTAACGATATTGAGAAGAACTTCAACGCATAAGTCACAGAACAGCTATCTAGCAACTACCGCACCTGATCGTTCAACCTTGTGGCAAGTTAAAAAATGCGTAAACATCTAGAAATAATAAGAAAAAACAGCAAATTGGTCGAAAGAATTTACCCTTATGCCACATAATAAAACTACTGATAAATGTTTAAATAAACTTTTCAAATTTCAATCCTTCATATTTTCTCAATAATTCGACCGATTTTTAAAAACGAAGAAAGTATAGAGAATAGAAAGCCCTTTTCATTGCGGTACGACTTCGGTACGAAGGGGGGTCTTTCCATTTGAAAAAAGTTGGGGGATGACACCCCCGCTCAGAGAGTTGAAGATTTTGCAATCGTTTTTGGGGCAAAAGTTGTCTTTCAAAAAAAACAAAATTGACGTGTTTTTGGATTTTTTGAAAAAAAAGAATACCCTAGCCGTTATGCCTTACGGAACGTTTTCGATGGGCCACCCTGTATATTTATATTTATGTTATGTATAAAATATAATATTATGTTATGGTGTATAGTATAATTAGTATATATTGATAAAGGTCGCAAAACTGTTAAGACTACTCGGCAGCCGAGTACTAGGTACTCGGCCATTACCTTTAACCGGGTACTCGGTACTCGGTCAAGTTAAAAAACAGGGCTCGTTACAGCCCTAGTCCTTACTCTTAATAATTTTCTGTATTGCGCTAACACATCTATTTCCTACCATAATTTCTTGAGTTACATTTGGTTTCCTTACTACTCCTAGATATGTGAATGTATCTAGTTCCTCAAACTTGTATCGTTTCCCTCTCTCAGAATCTATTTGTAGACATCTTCCCTTCTCAAAATCCCTGTCGGACCACTCCATAAATTTCGTTTTCTTCTCGTTAAACACTAAGCCTACTTTTTGCGCTTGATCTTCTAGGCTTTTGGTCACCGATATCGCTCTTTCCGATCTCTTGCTAAGATAACTCAATCATCTGCAAAGGCTAAGCATTGGTGTCTTTTTGTATACAGAATGCCCTCTCTGTTGATTCCCGCATCTTTTATAATTTTTTCTAATACTACACTAAACAGTACTGGAGATAGTGGATCCCCCTATCTTAATCCGTCCCTGATTATAATTTTTTCCGTTGTTTTCTTGTTTACTTTGACTTCATTTACGGTCTCTTGGAGTGTCAATTTTATCATTTTGGTCAATTTCTTGCTAATCCCTAATTCTGTTTTCTGTTAGAGCTCGAAACACCTTGGTCCTTTTATTTTTGTCATACGCCTGACCAGAGGCAAGTAAACACAACTTAATTTTCTATACATTTTTATTGCTATATTTTAGTATTTACTCCAAGGGGAAGAAACTTATAAACTTGTATCAACTGGAGTGCAAGATGATAGCTACTTAGAGTTCTTTTGGACATTAATAAGTGTAATGATCGAACTGGATAAATATATTGTTGCCAAAAAAGTATACTATGCGAACTTGAATCCAAAATATGTAGTACTGATACCAAGGTAATGTACTACTCTAAAATAATAATATCATTTTCAATTTTTGGTAAAAACATTTTATTAAATATCCCCAGATTAGACAAAGATACGAGGGGATTTATTGTATGTGAACTACCCTATGCAGAGGACATTGCTTTTGATTATAAAGAAGAAAATTCTGCACCTAAGGTACAAGTCAGTAAAGAAACTACAAATTATTTGGATTCAATGAATGTCACTAGCGATAAATGTAAAATACAAGTGCCTTTGGCACCAAGAATGATGATTGATACAAATTGTTTAAACATGATTAATAAGGTTAAGGAAAAACTGACTGAAGGTAAATGAACAAAATATTAATATAATCAACGTCGCAATCGCCTACTATTGACACTTGAGAGGGGAGCGCTTAAATATTTTTTGGCATAAGCTGCTAAAATGGGAAAAAGGAGGAGATACATGTTTTTATGTTCAAGAGTTTCATCAAACTATTCCAATATAGAGCGTGACTGTAGTTTTTATTTTCTTTGCCGAAGGTTTTCCATCACCATTATTGGTATTATACAATTATTTTATTATAGTATTATATAATGCTAGTAGCATGTCATCGTCTTCCTCATTAGTAGTCACTAGAATGAGAACTTAATGTGATAATCTCTATGGTGTTTTTTTTTGTCAAAATTTTTTATTGGAGTTTGTCGGATAACAGACACTCTTAATACGTTTCTTTACTTTTTTAATTACATCTGACGTTTACCCACATATACCAGAAGGGTCTCCAGACCAGGAGTGAAATTCTGTACTAGTCAACGACAATTTTCGGTGTCGGTCAAACGTCGACCGACCGAAATCCTTATATTGCAATTCCGGACTTTACGCGGCCTACCGAAATCGGTGAAACAGAGCGAAAACAATCGTTCCTCGACCGACAGCTTCCACGACCGTCGAACGTGTCGAACGACTGTTATTAAATTGTTTGAAATTAAATGTGTTTGGATGTGATTAAGAAAAATTTTAGCGATTTTTCCACCACATCATAGATTTTGAAGTAAGAGAAAACAAAAGTACATATTATACATACGAAGGTAAGTAATAATAATTAGCATTGGTAGAAGTAGAGAAACGTTGTAGAATAAAATTAGCTTTAGGATACGCTAAAACGTACTATGAGTAGCAGAGGTGGAGTCATTTCCGTTTCGTGTTTAGTGTTTCATGTAGTCCGAATAAAAAACTTGTGTTATGGAAACGGAAATAAGTTTGCCTCTGTCCTCTGCTTACACTATTTACTAGGCCAAATAATGTTTTTTTTTACTTTTTGATGCACAATCGAAAAAGAATCAAGTTGGTGGGGGTAATACTTTGTAACCTGACATACTTGTGACCTCGCTCTTAGTTTTGATTTGAAAAATGGAGTATCTTGCCTATGATTTACTACATTTGGAAAGAAGAGTAAGAATAATGGAACGCCGAGTAGAACAAAGGGCTCTAGAGATGTCATGGAACCTTTGGAACTTCCAGATGATGAATTTATAAATTTGTACCGTATTTCTCCTGATATGGCCACAGATTTGATACAAGCTCTTCGCCCTCACTTGGCACGTCAACGTCCTTATGGATTATCCGTAAAAAACAGGTGACATTGAAAAATATTCATCTTATAAGATATAGCAATAATAGGTATTGCTTATAATTTACTGTAGGTTCTAATAGCTTTGCGGTTTTATGCTACCGGAAGTTATCAAAATCCGGTAGGAAATCAAGAAGGATTAACTATGAGTCAACCATCTGTGAGTCGATGTGTACATGCTGTCACTGACTCTATAAACAATGTCTTTTTGAGAAGAAAAATACGGTTTCCGCTAACTGCAGAGGAAAGGAATGCTGCACAATTGAAATTTGCAAACGCGATGCAACCGTTTTATGGAGCGATCGGTGCGGTGGATTGCACTCATGTATCTATTCGGGGACCAAGTGACCACGAAGAAGCCTACGTGAACCGTTATGGATATCACTCTCTGAATGTTCAAGTGGTAGGTTAATGAGAGCCCCAAATGTTGCGATTTCATTCTCTTGAGTTATGGTATCATGAATTTTTTCAGGTATGTAACCCATATTATAAAATATTAAATATTAATGCTCGCTTTCCTGGTGCACGTCACGATGCCTACATTTGGTCGAACTCTCCAGTACGAAGTTGTATGGAACATAATTTTGAAAGAGGAGAAAGGCAAACGTGGCTGATAGGTAAATACATGTTTTTTTAAGTTTTGTGAATAACCGTATCTTTTCATAGGAGATGAAGGCTATCCATTGGAACCATGGCTTCTAACCCCATTACCTCACCAGCAACCAGGAACACCTGAATATTTTTATAACGAAGCACTATGTCAAAGTCGTAGTTGTGTAGAGAGCACGTTTGGAGTCTTGAAATCTGTATTCCGCTGCTTAAACCAAGAGCGCCCATTAATGTATGAATCGGGACTAGCAGGAAGAATTGTAAATGCTTGTGCTATTCTGCACAATATGAGGATTGAGAACCAAATAGCAAATAATTTTATTGACGAAGGTCTCAGAGAGCCAGCTATGAATCAGCGAAATCTCGAACTGGATAATGAAGGATTACCACAAAGAGGAGTTGCCTTAGGGTACGAACATAGTGGAGGCAGGTTTCTGCTTTCCGGCAACCAGCGCCGTCTCTGGGGACCTATTCTTGACCACATATCGCTCACATCTCGCATCTCCGAAAAAGCCATATAACAATACACGTGATGCGTAACTTGCATGCGAGCAGGGTTCGGAAGTAGTTAATTAAGAGGAAATTT